>NW_014554780.1:1288424-1373681 GCF_001313825.1 Dinoponera quadriceps
GGCGAGCCGACGCGTTGCCTCTTTTCACGTTTTGCTCTAATTCTCACTGTGGGGCGTATTTATTGGGGCTTAATCGTATATACAACTCCTGCGTGTTATTTTTTTCTTTTTTTACGCTTCTCTCTCTCTCCCATATTCAATTTATTTTTACGTGAAATATTTGGCGAAGGGGCTCCTCTCGCTCTCCGTCTTTCTTTCCCGCTGCTTTTAGTCGATATAAGGCTTTAAACAATTTTTCCGAATTGCTTTTCCTTCTTCTTTGCTTTTCTCTTCTTTCTCTATTTTCTTAATTTTTCATTGAGATCTTTGCTTTTCCTCGTGCATGTTTCATACACAGTGCATTCAATTTCTAATATGTAGCATCCAGTTTTAATTCTTCTGCCATTTGTTTCTAATTTTTTCCTTTACGTCTCTGTTATATCACGTTACTTTTAATTCACGCAAATTTCCCTAGAGTTCTGCTTTTCACATGCCTCGCCTTTACTTGTCACTAAAATGAGAACGCTGCGACTTAACATTTGTTTGCCGTTCAATTTCTTTCGTTGCGTAACTGCGAAATGTGTTTCAAACAGCTATATATATTAATCAAAATCAAGGATTCAACAAGCAACTATTACATATTATTGCTATATACTCTAAGGGGCCTCGACCCCAAGGTTTATAAATATATATCTATTTTACCCCTTTATTCTACTCTCTCCCGGGAGGAGCGCTGCGCGGAATAATTCGGTGCTCAGATGTGTTCGTTAATTTTTCAAAATCGTGTATATCGCGCGCGCGAAACGCCAAGTCGCGTTAAAATGCGTCGAAGTGCGTTCCCAAGGCGCCGCGAATCATTAATTTTGAAATCTCGCAAACCATCAGCCGGGCCGCTCGCCCTCGACGAGCTTCCAGCAACGTGAGTGAAAAAAAAGGGAAGAAAAAAAAAATGAAGACCCGATTTCGTCGCCGGGTAGAATATTGGCACGAAAACAAAGTGACGCCGACAGTTTTATAACGTTACGCGGTAAAGTTGTGATTCTATTAGCAACTTTCTAAACTAATTTCCAAGTATCCCATCGGGGCAGCTTGACACGCACGTAATAAACTTATCGCCCTTCAACGTGTGAAATTTTTCACACGGAAATTTTTTACGCACAGACGTGCACACAGAAATGAAACGCAGGCACAGACGATCCACAATCGCCGCGAGCGTCGATTCTCAACGATTTTGTAGCTACTCGTTCCTGCTGAATGCCGTGTGTATTTACGATCTTCGATAGTTTCTCTGCATCGATAAAAAAGCCTTTTGCCATATTGGTTATATGTTCTTCCCTACCTAGGCCGCCACAACTTCAGTTGCATAAATAGATAATTTCTTTTTAAACATACCGTACAATATCAACCGGTCGGGACGTCACTTCGCGACTCCGCTTCGAAAATTGAACGTTCGTGTTGGCGGTTCACTCCGACGCGAGCGTAACTTTCGAGAAACTTGCGCTGGAAATCTCAGCGCAGAATATCGCTAACGCCAGAGAGAGAGAGAGAGAGAGGGCAGTTTTTGAGCGAGCGCATTTGGACAATTGCATTCGGCGAGCCTACTCTCGCTTACGCCGCGCATTCAGGAGAGTGAACGGGGCTACACGGGTCATAAACTCCCTAATAGCTTTCGGACTAACAACGAGAATGCGCCCCGATAAGACCGTCCGTCTGCGAGAAGCGGCTCGCGGGGCTTCTCGCGCGTTCGGAACACTCCCGAAGAATTGGAGTAACGCGCGGCAAACGAGGGACTTTATTTAACTCGCTGGAAGACCCGGCCGGGGTAACGCGCAAGTTCGACGCTAAAAATAAAGTTTCGGGCCGCGTCGGTTAGCCGTTGCAATTTCTCTTTAGCGGCCGCCCGCCTCGGTACGCTTAATTGAAAGAATCCACGGTTTACTTCGCCCGCTGATTACGGCGACTGTATCTGATGAGGGCGGTGAGATTTTAATCGGCGAGGAGACCGCTTAACCGCCACTCGCGAAATTCCGCGGAAAATTGCACGGTGAGAGGGGGACTTCCATCAACCGTCTTAATTTATTAAGTCTTATACTGGAAATGTTCGAATATCTCCGTTATTTATCGGAAAATTATGCGTCCGCACATAATATCACCTTCTCCTCTATAATCCACTCCTACTTTAACCCAAACGGTGTTTTAAAGGAGAAGAATAGTATAGAAGAACAGTGTAGAATTAAAAAAAAAAATCAATTTCTTTCCTTTAACATATTTCGGCAGAGATACATCTTTCAAGAATATTATCTCAAAGTTTGATGAGAAAATCTGAAAAACTGACAGAGATATAGCATTTTCCGTGAAGTGGAAATTCCGAGCGCCTTGTGGACGATGCTTATATAAATACATTGAGTAGGACAGATTTAATGGAAAAATGTTTTGAAACCTTTTAACAAAATGACGAGAGTTTGAATGCGATGATATGGAAATTCACTGTGTTAAGTACTGCGGCGATCGAAATTGCCGTAAACTTTGTAACAATATAATTCGACAACAGTCATATGCATCTCATACATATTGCATACCGCCTGGAAAAACCTGGCGATAAAATAAGCAAAAAATGTATGAATGTTGCCAAAATATTGATATTCAGCGCGTAGCCAATGCGCGAAACGACTAGAGAGGCTCGTTTCCCACACAGACAGGGAAATGCGAAATTCCAGGACAAATTAACGGCTGGAGTTGAGTTGCTGTACGGCCCAGGAATTGATGATTAGACGTAAGCACAACAAATTCCATTTCACTTCAAAACTATTTGATACTGAAACTCGATTGCATTTTTCTCGTAACGTATTTTTCTCGTCAAATATTTTTCCTGGTTTTATCTGGTTGGCAAATTATCTCGAAAAGTATTGATCGGATTAAGGCCAGATAAAACATCCGTCAAACGAACGACTATCGTTGCGCGTGGAATATTTTTAAGCAGAAAATCGGATTTTTAAAGCGCGAAAAACCGGCAAAAGTTGAGGTGGAAAATAAATATTCTCCCTTTCAAAGTTACATTTTTGTAATTTCTCAAAAATCAAAACGATGTCACCTTGAAATTTCTAATCGGGTTAATCGTCACATACCGAGTAATGCTACAATTCTCATTCCCGCGTGTGCTTTCACTGTACAAAAGCGGCAAATTAATTCTGTGCAACCAATAAAACCGTAGACTTTGCGGAAGAAAAAGACCAGTGTCCTGGAATTGAAATTTCGACTCGGCGACACTTACTTAACGGCCGGTACATAAATCGTCCGCAGCGTTTCGCGACATCTCGTATCGTTAAATTTCGCCAAGACGGATAACGCGCTACAGACGTCGGTAATGAATCATTTTACAGCGGGCGTTACTACATACGAACGAGGTATCGCCGTCCGTGGTAGGTCGCACGTGTCAGAACGTGAAAGATAACGAGCAATTACCGTAGCAACCGACGACCTCTTCGTCGCGGGGATAATGCTTTTGCGCGCGCGTCGATGCGTGCCCGCCGCATCGAGAAATAATTCCACGGATCTGTTCCTCCCTCCTCGCGATCCGGCTTCCGTTTTTATACAAACGCGCCCGGTAGGGAAGCGGACGGTTTTAATTGATCGCGCGCGGTTATGAATTAGCGCGGGGAAGAAAACGAGACGGTGGGGGGGGGGGAGGAGGAGAGACATGAGGGATGGCATTTCCGTTGCGCTGTGCGTTTCGGTCGTTACCCGCGATTTCGGAAGTAATCCGCGCGCGGTTCCCTGCAATTAATTGACGATTCATCCCGCGATTTCTAATTAATCGCACGCGTGTTAATGGCGCAAACGTTAACGCGTACAAATGTTCGCGCAACACTAAGTATTACACTCCTCGAGGCGCGTCTTGCTGTGCATTCGAATATGGATTTTGCATTAGTCGGAGACGATCGATAATGCAGCGTGTGCTTTATTTTATACGTTTTTTTTTTCCTCCGGAACGAGAAAATACACGGCTGCTCTCCCCGCTTATTATTGTAAACGAAGTCGTCGGGTAAGTACACACATCGATGTAAATAAGACGCTTTACAATTCTAAGATTCGTTATCGCGGTGCACGTTTTCAGTCTCATACAAACTGCACGCTCCTCGAAAAGCTTTGTCTATTTATGAGCGGGCGAAAGTTTGCGGAGGAAACTTACAGCGTTGTTCGAATCCAACAGGATCTCGGATGTGGCTGAGCTGACATTGTAGATCAACAGATTGCCTATCTCGTCTCGGTAGAGGATCTCATCTCCTGCAACAAGGAAAGACAGGCATTCGGGAATTAATGCTACGCGTTCGTCGCAGTGCCGTTGCTTATTTTCCTTTTTCGAGGAGAAAGAAAAAAGAGGAGAAAGCCGAAACTGTTTAATTCAAAGGGTCCTGCGATTCCTGAGAAACGAAGTCTCTTTGCGGCTCTATTTTTTTCCATTAGAGGCGCGATGTGGCCGAACGAGGATGAAAAAATAAAACTTGCCCGGTAATGATGATTGATAGATTGCCTCGACATTGTCCGGACCCTTTTGTGCGAGCGGCAAGACGGACGCGCAGTTTTCCCGGAGCACGATGGAGACTGAGGGAAGATACGCAAAGAGAGAGATAGTAATAAATTTCAAGAGAAAGAGAGACTCCGTCCTTCTCGAAAATCGGTTTCCTCGAGCCGACAGTGCGCCGTTTCATCAATCTTGGCCAGCACCGGCTCCGTAAAAATCCCGGAATAAAAAGCGTTGAGTTAGGTCGCGATAGAGACCCTCCCCCGATGAGTAAGAAATATTTTTATCGTTATCGAAGAGGGAGGAGAGAAGGGAAGCCGCGGTATGTTTGTTCGACAAATTTTTTATCAGCCGCTTGAAACGGTAAATGCGAGAATCAGGAGAGAAGAAGAAGAAGAAGAGAGAATAAAGTCTCGCGAAAATTTCTTCTAATTGTCGAATAACCGCGGTCGATAATGCATCTAGGTCCGAGTTGAAGCCGTGGCGATTAATAATCCAGCGTTACTTCGGGATTATGTTTGCCCGAATCGGGGCAAACTGGCCGTGTTTTCACGGGGAAAATAGCGCGGAAATTGGCGATTCTTCAAGCGAATTAATCTTCCGCGATTTTCACCGCCGCTCGATCTTCTTCCCGCGCGAAACGAAGTAAGGTAAGAAACGCGTAATATCGCATGAATGAGTGAGAAAGACAAAGATGCTGCATCGAAATACCAAACAGACGTACCCCTTTAATGCGCGAAAGGTCTGCGTGTTTGTGGTATAAAGTTCGTTCCGTTCAAACAAGGGACGGCGTGTATCACCGAAAGCGCTGCGCGACACGGGCGAGCTATTTCAACGTGCCGCCCGTTAAGCTCGCACGAAGTCCGCTTTTTCAACGAGCGATGGAGAATTTTCCGACACCGCGAATTTGGTTCCCACGGAAAGGTGGTTCTTTGACGCCTCGCAAACGTACCTTGGATGCACGACGACGAGCGAGAAGATCGACTCCCGTCGAAATTCAAATAAACTTGTTTGCGAAATCGCGAGAAGCAAAACGGGAGAGGAATTTCTACCGGGAATGAAAGTAGTCGCGTTCTACGACGATGTTATTCACTGAGAACTGCGGTGTCTCTTCTCGCACCGGGGTAAGAAGCCCACGCGAGAAGTGATTTACACGAAATGCCGGGGATTCGACCGATTTCTCACGGTGGATAACACGTTAACGAGACACCATCGTATCTCACGAGGGACACGACGTCGTCCTCGTCGTCTGGATGGCGAACGAGACTCGACGTCTTCCGGGATTTCGTCGCGACGGCATTGCCGGAAGAGCCGTGGCGTTTACGATTTACCGCCGCCGACCGCGTGTATCTCGCGAGAAATAGGCCGAAACGGGCAAATGCAAACGAAGCGTGAACTTTATAGGTTGGCTCTCACGACGGGAATATCGCGCGTATCCGAAACGCCTCGAGATCGAGCGTTTTCTTAGTGGAGTCCGAGTCGAAATTTACGCCGGTCGACGCCACCCTCGATATAAGCGGAAACTCGAAGTCGACGATTTGTCGTGGACGTAAGATATTAGTCGTAAAATAGCTCCCGCGCGACTTAAAGCCGCGATCGCATGGAGAATTTCTTGGGATCTAATTGTGATCCCCAAATAATTACGCACGGTAAAGGATTTCGCGTTAACTTTCATACATTTCCCAAGCGGCAGTGAAGTATAAAATATGTTATTTTAACAGTTATTTACATATGTTGAATATCGACACGACACAAAATGTTGAAATAATAAAAATACAATATACGTTAAATTAACACACGGGTGTGTTAAAAATTTTAACGCAAAAATTTTAACAAGAACTTTAGCAAAAGTACAAGATGTTTTTTTTTTTTACTCTACTGTGGATCGTGATGACATATTACAGTTTTGTTATGACATAACGCACGTTACATGGCCCGATAAACTCTTTAGGCGAAGTTTCGCCCAAGTTGAATCTATTAACAACTTTTGTAACTATTGCTGGTTCCACTGCTCGGAAAGAACAGGCACCGGACAGAAAACTCGGTTATAGAAACAATAACATTCCTGTAGAAACTTTCTACTCAGTCAATTTCCCTCAGTTATCTCAACCGAGCTTTAATACAGCTGAAAGTCCGGACGAAATGTCTTCGTTTGCGACGATAGAGACACCATTTCTCGTCACCGAATTTTTATCCGATACTTGGTTAACAAAACAAGAATTTTCCGTGCAATTGCAGTCATCTGAATGACACATTCGTAGCAGCGTACATCTGTGTCAGTCTAGTGAGATAAAAATTGATATCGCAGCGAGACAATCTATTTCTAGGACAACGTTCCAATCGGAATATATAGAAAATCTGGGAGAATTTCTATGCGAGGATGCGGGAGAGAGCGGTTTATGCGCGCACCTCTCATTAAGATCGCCCTGAATTCACACAATCGCTGATCGGTCACGCGCGAAGCCGCGGGGTACATTCGGCCGGGAGACAAATATTTTTTAATCGGACATGCCGCGGCAATTTCTGCGAATGTAAATTAACGTTCTCCGCAGCGGCTGCATTTAGAATCCGGGCGGGGGCGATTCATCGTTGAAATCGAGCGGCCGTAAATAAATTCGCGCGAACGAAACAACCGCTCATTTAATTAATATCCTGGGGCGAATTACTTCTTTTAATGTTGCATCATTACGCGATGATTAATGACGAATTATTCCCGCGTCGATTAAACCGACAACAGATGGGAATAAATTTAACGGCTAGTTTGCCGCGTCGGCCTAGTTCCCGTGTGCGTCTACGTATGTATATTGTTGAAATACGTTTTGTAATGACACGTGTGCGCTCGCACAAGCGCGAACGGCCGGCCGGTCGGTCGGTGCGTGAAATCTGGCACGGCCGCGATGAAAATGGATAACCCGTGGAAATGTACAACACGTTCGTTCTCGCACAAGTGGACTGCCATACGTGTCATTTACACAGCCATTTCTGGAGCACGCGGTTATTAAAGAGCTACCGTCGCGCGACCGGAAGATCGCCATTAGAAATAGGAACAGAAATATCTCCAGGTTTTGCCCTACGATCCCTTTCGAGGGGAAAAAAAGGCGATAACGATACCACAGAGAGAGAGAGAGAGAGAGAATTATACCGGACAGGTGATAATCTCACGAATTGAAATGCGCAAAGGAACACTCGGGACGCAATTTGTGCGAATGAACGCGTTCGTTACCGCGAGCTCGCGTTGAAGCGGCGGCGACAGCTCGCGCATGGGGCGAGTAAATTCTCGAACGCTCTTGCCGAGAGGAAACGCGCGTTACACAGTTTTGTGAAATATATTTACTTAAGAGGAGACGAGGGGCGATACGCGCTGCGAATGGGTCTACTTTTATTGTAACGATAAGAAAGTCTCCGCGTTAATGCAGTCTCTGCATTCGCGCGCGCGCGGTGTCTCACATTGTAACTTTGCCTGTAAACAGTTGCCGGCCGCAGTTGTCGCAGCCACTTCGCAAAAAAGAAAACTGCGTTCACTTCCGTCGTACAGAAGTATTACTTCGCCTGTAATGCTTGTAAGTGCCGCGCATTATGCTCTCATACAATGAAGAGGAAATGCATAGAGCGAAACTACCGAAGTTTCTTGGACACCGGGACATTACGCCGACGAAACAGAAAGAGAGGGGAACAGAAGAGGAAAAGAGAGATAGAGAAAGATAGAGAGAGAGAGAGAGAGAGAAAGAGTTATATCCCGACGTAAATGTTGAGGATGCGCAAATGCGATTCACGCGCGCTTATCTTCTTCTGCAAATGCGCAACAGGACGCGCATTTTACATCAAATGTTACGCAACAGAATCCGACGCGAGAAAAATGCTGCAAATTACTTCGCCGAAATATAGCGACGTAATGCACGTCGGACGTAAGCCGGTTAAGAATTTATATTATGTCACGATGTAACAAGGGTTAACGGTAAGCGCTATCGAGTTACCTATTAATTATCATCACGATTACTTTCCTAAACAAAGTTCGACCCTCCGCGGAACGATCATCGCAGTTTTACCGTAATCGCGACGGCGGTATTCGCTGCGACGTGAACTACGATCGTAATTACCACCGTCGGCGTTATTCCGCGCGAAAATTTCAGCGATCGCGCGGGAAAACTCGAGGAAGAACAACGAGGGTGGACGCGAACTGCATAGAAAATTTCTTGGGATATAATTGGGATCCCGACTTTCCAAAATAATTACGGATTCTAGTTGGAAAATCTACGCAGGTGTGGTGTATATATACGCACTGAGAAAAATGTCCCACTGAAAATGCGACACTGAATCTTACAATCTCCCTTTAGCATAGTAAAAAATGTAGCCCCGTATATTAATCTCCTAATCTGATATTCGGACAAACTAACACTCGGCTTTGGCGATGACAGTCGCACGTAACAAGCCGTCGTCAGGGAAAAAGACTTCACCTTATGTTTGCGACAAGAATGGAATTTCCGATTGCTATCATCATGAGACATGCTATTTTGGGAAAACTTGGGATATTCTAATCGGAATCAACGCTGGGAAAATCTGGGAAAATTTGTGCGCGGTGACGACCCTCAGCGAGCAATAAAGAAAGACGAATATCGAAGGAACGAGTGGCTGAGATGCTCCAGACTCGCTCGACGTGACTTGTTACCGAAAGATAGCGATGATCTAGGCTGCGAAACAGGCCGTTCCGCGAGTGACGGCGGGTTATGGCCATTCGGATGAATCGTGTGTGCGCACTGCACGGGAAAGCCGTCTCATGGGTGCCGCAGCCAACATACCGGCGCGCACCAATACCGTCGGAAAACGTCGAAAATCATAGACAAATTCCGTCCAGCTTGCCCGTCCGATAACTATTCATTCTCTTCGGCATGCTCGGCGAACCGCGCGGGTGGCGTCGAAATTGACGATGACGAAGGGCCCGGCACAGCTGTGCGACATAGTTGCAGCAAGACTGTGTACGTGTATCAGAGGGTTGTGGCATAAATAACTTCCGACGAAGGTAGCGAATTTTTCCTCGAGCGAAAAGAATCGATCAGCTGTCCATTGTGGTTGGCAACTCGAGTTCGTCATTGATTATGAATACATGTATTAGTTTAGCTCTTGCGTTGTCAGATATCTCACAGGCTGCATTCCCTTTGGGCATTCACGTACTGCAAGCGTCATCTTATCTTTACTGTTCATTAGAGATTAATTTTGGCCCTGTCAATCCTACCCGTCTACGACCACGCGTGTTCCTGGCACGAACTCGACCTCGAGTTGAAGCGCTGCGCATGTTTCTCGACGATAACCTTTCCATTTTAATTTTTTAAAGTAACGCGCGACGTACGGGTTATCGATGACGCATACCGAGCGTTTCTCTCGGATAAGATTCCGATCGCGACTGATATAATTCAAGTCTCCGGCGCAGACATATATACTCGATCGATCAATACTTCGCGACTTTAACTTCGGAATGCACGATCCATTCTATTACATAAATTTGTATGTGCAGCCTTTGTCCTTGCTTCTCGGCGGTTCTATTTGCTACGCATTTTCCTGTTACTCGCGAGAATTTCACGCCGAAGATACGCCGACGCTCGCATCAGTCCAAACGAAATGGATATAGAATTTACATTTAAAGTAGTAAATAGATGATACAAATCCACGTGCTATATGCAACTAGGAATTTCTCGGAACACGATGCTCGCGACATCAATTTTTAATCTTCTCTCTCTCTCTCTCTCTCTCTCTCTCTCTCTCTCTCTCTCTCGTTCTGTTCATTCGTTTCATTTATCCATCTCGCACATGATTTTTGTTAGATGCTTACAAAAATTCGTAAAATCGCAAAAAGTTATCTTGCTTCACGACAACGCCGAGCTGTATGTTGCTGTTGCAACTAAAGAGACGTTGTTCAAGTTATATCGGGAAATCCTGCTCTCCACCGTAATTTCCAGACATCGTCCCGCCTGATTTTCATCTATCCAGACCGACGCGGTATGTCTGATACATGGTTCCGAAATATTGAGGAATTGCGAAAATGGACCGATGGATTATCTGAAAAGATGAGTCATTTTACCGGGATCGTTGCCCGAAAGATGGCAAAAGATTATCGATAGCAAGGGCCAATATTATGATGAAAATATTTTATCTCATCGTTGTTGGTAAATAAAAATGACTTAAACGTCATACGAATTTTTGCAAGCATTTAATATAAGAGCGATTTAAATAATTATATTGCAATTATATTTTCGACGTATAAGTTAATCATCGCATCATGGAGACATGAAGCACAGGGATATGGAAATATTTAACGGAAGAGGAGGTATTTTCTCTTACCGGAGGATAAACGAAGAAGAGCGAGCTGGCTCGAGGATGAATGTTTAAGATAATAGTGAATATGCGGTTCGCAATCTAATATTGAAATTACATTTCCAATCGCATTTCCAAATCGCATTTCAACGTTACCTGCCTGATAAGCCGGAAAATATAAGAAAGTTGCCGAAGTGAATACCGTTGCTTGTTAATAAGCATCCAGCACGACATGACTTTGCTTTTCCGAATAATCTACTTTAGGTGGAGTATTACACCTTAATTTACATTTGCTACGAAATGACTCCCAGTGGGAGTAACTTTGTAGTTTTAGAATTTACAAATAGAGTCGTTGGAAAATAAATGTAGAACTTTCGCCGGAACGTGGCGACTGATTTATTAATAAGTATTTACGTATCTCCGCATTTACAGCGGCATTTAAAGTTCCTTCGCACGTACATTTTATCTAAATATAGATAACACTGTCTGCATTTAAATAATATATGTGACACGATTGTACAAAACATGTGCGTAACACATTTGATAATACAGATCTCCATGTCGCGAGATATCTCGTTGTATTTTTAACCAAGGATAATTTTCGCGATGTCGCGACTTCATACACGCGAGTCTAGTTTAATTATTCGGTAAGTTTAATTATTTTCAAATTCGATAAGAAAGATGGAAAAAGTGACGCGCATAATTAATACTTCAGTTCGCTCACTCACAATCGTGGCTCTTACATTGAATTAACGTATGAAATTTACGGTAGATTATTTTTATACGGCAAATTGCGAAGGGGCATTTTAATTTATTCCGATTTAATTAAACAACTCAGCTTGCGTATCTCTTAGTTTAATTATTCGTTCGTCTAAAAGTCACGCTTGTTTCGACTACTCGTCGTAAAGCAAATACTCTGAGAGTCGAGTTACAAGTTTATACCGGCTTCGTAATCCGCGCTTTTCGTAGTTGCTACGTAAGAAATGTTCTACGTTTACATTCACGAAGAGACAACTTTGTTGTAACGAAGTAATGACAAAGCCATTTCAAAAGAGCAAGGGAGGAAAAAGAGGAAAAATCGGATAAGTTTTCCACAGAAATTAGAGTTAACGAAGATATATTTTATTACGCAATTGTGGGGCAATTGGCTGCGCATCGTGGATGTTCTCTATAATAATATATTTATATATTTTTTCTCCGAAAAAAATTCTCAAAAATACGCATCTACACGCAATAAATATTTTCACATCAAATAACATATTTCTTTTGCATTTTCATCCAAACATTACAATAGTTGTCACAAGCAATAAGTTATCGAAAAGAAGTAACATTATGTTAGAAAGATATTAAAGAACTTCTTTGTTTCAGCGAAACAATATTTAACATATAATGAAATAAACTGCTTATTAGAAACGAAATATATTTCCTCTGAATAATACTGATTTTTCTATCGAACAACATTATTTACTTTAATGCAACAACAACACTTTCATTCAAACAAAATGATATTCGATACTAAATTATGTTGTTGTTTATATCGAACAAACCCAAGTCAAATAAACACGTGTACCGAAGACCCAAAGAAATCTTTTTCTCCGTGTACCATCGCGGAAGAATATCGAGCGTTAACGGCGCAGAAAGACATTCGGCGGGCCAAGTATCGCGCACCGATACAACGATAACACGATAATTCGTAATAAGTTCCATTAACGAGAACTCGTCGTTAAATAATACAGCCGCTCGCGAACCGTTGGTAATAAACGCGTAGGCAGTCGTCACACGTCATGCAATTAATAATTACTTATGCGCGTCTATGCGTACGATAACTCGAAGCGCGCACGCGAGATCGATGCCGGCGGAATATGTGTAATACAACATGTGATTGAACTTCAGCGGGCCGCGCGCGTTCCCGTATAATTCGCGTTATTTATATACAAACGCGTCAGTCGCGCCGCTCGACATAATGCCGGTCCGCTGCGAATTAATAATTCGCGATCTGTCCCAATGGCCGGGGTTATGCAAAACGCGATAAACAGTTCTGCCGGCCCGATGTAATAATGATCGGACCGCAAACGATCCGCCAATTATTTCAATCGAGTTACGCAACGAATTGCCGCTACGGCGCGCGGACTTATCCGATCGCGTCCGTTTAATTGTGCAACATTCGTCCCGTTCGACTTGCACGCTCCCTTTTTTGCTGTTTTTGCCGGTCGATAAAAATGATTCGCGCGCACGCCGGCTTTTAATTACTTTTAATTTACTTTATCGATTCTCGCCGAGTTCGGTCTGACCTCCCCGGCCCATCGCACGGTCACCGCGTTCTTTCCATCGGTCGCGCCTGTGGTTTCTCGCATATCGAATTTCTATTACATTCGTACCCTTTTTCCATCCTCCCCCTCTCTTTCTCCCGCCGAGTTCTGTTGTTCTTATCGTCGCTGGCGGAGAGTTCCGTTCCGATATATAATTCGGATATGCGGCCCGCTGCGAGAGACTATTCTTTATTTATGCTAATGGATACGGCGTGCAGGCGAGTTAGAGCGCGCGTCGCAAAAATATCCGATAAATAAATACGAGGAGATATAACGAGCATTAATCAGAGAGTTTGTACCGATTCGATGTTCCAATGGCGAGACAATTATCTTCTTTCGTTTCAGAAAACACCCCATTGACATTGTCTCATTCCTCCAGGCACAATGACATCGAAAATTTACGATCGGAAGCATTATTTCCGGTATAAATAACGCACTTATCATACATAGGCTTAATGGAGTTTTCTGTACGTTTCCTCGAAGGGCAACATTATGGATAATTATGCCATTTCTTAAAAAAAAAAAAAACTTCATTTCATAGAAGAAAATAAATGAAGAAAAGAAACGTGTCGGTGTGTTCTATCCGCCAACGCATCACCGTCGACATTGTTTGCGGAAAAGAGGCCACTAATGACGTTCGCCGAAACGAGTCGCTTCTGCGTATAATGCCAATTTGCGAAAGAAGGCACTTCCTCGAAAATGTCTACTCTCGCCGCAATCATAATCATCCTGAAAACCGAGTGAGCTCGGAACGACTGAAGGACACGGTGCGCGTCTGCATGAAATTCGCGTTCTACCTTTGCGGGAAAATTCCTCTCCTCCCTTCGCACTTCCCGTCGGTTGTACCCTTACGGATCCCCGTTTTCCGTTTATTTCTACGACCACGGTCTCTGACCACATCTTCTTACGGGGTTTGTAAATTCTCGCGCAATGAGCCCTGGCTCGGTTTGTAACTCGAGATCCTCTCACCGAGTGTCGATTTGTACACGCTTTGTTTTTTGTTCCATCCTCAATCTCTGCCCCCCCCCCTCCCTTCNTAATATTTACACGCGAATTGTAGCGAGGATTCGGGAGAAGCGGAAACGACACGGCGCGATTAAATGATCAAATGGACGTGATTCGACCGCGCGTTTCCACGCGCGGAGTCCGCCGGTTGATTTCATGCTTCGCGTCCGGCAAATTCCAGATTGACACCGCGATCCAGTTTACGCACCATGTCAAAATGCTCGTCTCTTCGTTTGTCGTTTTTGTTGTCATAGGATTTTACCAGTCTACACGCGCGAGCTACGAAGAAAAAAACGTGTAACGTAAAAATCTCCACGCAAAGATTCGCATCTTTTATATACTTAAGCCGAATCTGCGAAAATATCGCCGATTGAATCAATAAAATGATAATTCACCGATAATCTGTGAGTATTCGCTCATTTTTAGGGGGGAATTTTTATTTAAATTAATTAACTTTTAATTAAATGAATTAAAATAATACAAACGTAGTAATAAATAATAACATCCTTCCTCACGATTTTTGTCGTCAGATTTCGCCGGAATGGACACAGTCGCTGTTAGCGGACATTTTCAGTCGTCCTAACGAAGTTTCGAGGGGGTCTCACGCGACGAGGTCTCCGACAAATCTCGCATTATCGCGCGCTAAACCGCGCAACGACGTTTGCACGCGGCGTCGTCCAAGTACCGAAAGTAAATTCTCACTTTCTCCCACACTTTGCGCCATTTGTCTGACGAGTGGCGGCATCACGCATGGCTGCGTCGGAGTGGACACTTTTGATTTGTTCGCCACTTTACGGAGCCTCGTTAAAGTTTCTTCCGAGAGCGAGAATGGCTCGGCTCCAAGCGCAGACCGAACCTTGCCTGTTGCGGTTGAGAGTTCGCGCGCGACCTCCACCCTCTCGCGTTCGTGCGAGCTGAATTTTCACGACTTTGTCCGCCGAAACGGAAATTATACCGACGCTGTGGTGGTAAAAATTCCGGATTATTATCCTCGCTGCTGTTCATTAAGTCAATTATTTGAGAAAAAACCGCGAGAATCGAAAGGCTAGCACGGAAAAAATGTAGTTTCGCCCTCTGTGAAATATTTTTCATGTTTACTTGGGAATGTTAGGGAGCTTATCTCTAAAGCAACGTAGCGAACGTTAATTATCATACAAATGCTTCGTATTACTTTTATACAAAGGTGACCTGATAATCGTTTACAACATCAAAAGACCTAATTTCAATTTCAATATAATTTTCAATTAGCCCTTCGATCGATCGTAAATAATACGCGCGTGAGATTACTTTCATTTATACGTAAATTATACCGGCGTAATGGAAGGGAAATTTAGAAAAATTAAATGTAAACATTGGCAGTTTAATTCAGTCGTCATTCCTACGATTATCCGCGCAGGAAAAATGATTAGATTCCATAGCTAAATTTTTTGAGTAAAGTGACATTTATGCGATAATACGTTTGCTATTGCAACCAATTCAAATTGCTTACATTGTTAAGGTTTTAAATGTTCATATGTTACAACTAATTTAGCTGCTGCAGCTGATTTTTTGTTTTCTGTACAAAATTCCATATTTTATTCACATTTTCATTGAAATCGAAGAGAACGTATCACTATATCGTGCAAATTTTTCGTTTTAGCACGAAAACCGTTGAACGATAAAACTACGATACCATATAAACAATCAATTACAAGCAATAAAGTACATAAATGGACTGAGATACGTCGGAGATGATCGAAATTAGTGGCGTTTTACGCGATTCTACTCGACGCTCTACATTCGCGGTTTCCGATTTAGCCGCGGCAATTCTGAAACACCCTGTGTATACGGAGAAAGAACCTCCTGCCGGCCGGCTGACCGCTTTAATCCGCGAATTTTATCTCGGGGGATAGAAACAGATTTAATCAGCGGCCATTATGCGCGCTCTCACCGTGAACGATACGACTACTACGCGGGCGAAGTTTCTTCGGCACTTCCCGCAGCGAAAGGAAGAGCCGGCCTGGTTACCAATTACCACCTCGAAACTCACCCCTCGTTTCTTCGTATTGTATCTTAATTAACGGCACTTTTTAGAGGGTCTCGCTAATATAATGGCCGTCGCTCCCGGCAGCAAACCCGGCAATTACTCTCTCCCCTTTTTTCTTCTATCCTTCACGCGAAACCCGCCACACACTTCTTCGGGTTTTCGCGGTTTTCGAATTGCTGATTGGATGTATTCGGTGCGCGGAAACCTCGGAGAATCGTGTTTCTCGTAGATTTGTAAGGGCTGATGACCTTCTGTCTCCCGAACTTTTCGAGGTTCACCAATTAACCAGCGGAGCGTGACTCCTTCATTTCCACTTTCCACGTACTTCATAATTTTTACAAAAAATTTCTCACAAATTATTTTAATATCCTCCCCGGTAAATTTGTATGGAAAAATATACCCGTCGGTGGAATAAATGTTTTTCCACATTTCCGTACGGAGGAAAATGTGCTTCCTTTCCGTAATTATAAAGTTAAATTTATACATAATTAATATTCATAATCGCTCGAAACCCAAAGAATAGATCGTTTAAAAAAACTCGAACACAGAAAAAAAGTGCTGGCTTAAAAAAATATGTAATTGCCTCTCTTCAGCTTCTTAAATCAAGTAATATTTTTATCAATTTAAATATATTTTCATCTTGTGGAAAACAATATTTGGACGAGGTAATAATACTTAATTTGTAAATGAATTATTGGGGCGATTCAAATCTACTTCAAACGAGAAAACTAATAACTTAACTAAAGCTAAAAACAACTTTACTTATTGTACTAAAGAGTATCGGAAGTTAACCATTTCATTCGGGCCAGGTAAATATTACTTGAACGGTCGGACCCGAGTCGAAATTTTAAATTTCTACGTTAAGCCATCGTGTGGGGAAAACAGACATAAATTCTCACTTGTAGCATCAAAGAAGCACAACAGAAGACCTTTGAACGTAGAACTAAATTGGACTTAAATTAGGACAAAAATTTCGACTCGTGGGATAGTCCTTTTTACTTTCAGCGCAACAGACGATCGCCCGACTCGACTGTCGAAAATCCGGCCTTTCCATAATTAATCGAGGAACTCCCGCAATCCATCATCGGCCACGTGCGCGCGCCACCTCGGAATCTTAATCGTCGTTTATCGACGAGACGTTT
Organism: Dinoponera quadriceps; assembly: GCF_001313825.1. Taxonomy (NCBI): domain Eukaryota; kingdom Metazoa; phylum Arthropoda; class Insecta; order Hymenoptera; family Formicidae; genus Dinoponera; species Dinoponera quadriceps. The sequence continues at coordinate 1,305,714 of NW_014554780.1, forward strand.
AGCCCTGGAAGATGGTGGCCGTTCGTAATCGGGGGAATCTCGTGTAGGCGGTAATTAGTGAACGTAGATCGTGCGGATTCGTCGGTCTGTCGAGCGGCGGCTGGAGCTATTGTCGCAAATTGCGGGCCTGCGATACCGCCTGCGTTTACCGTATGCTATGTCGTGCTCCGTCGGCGGTGCAGCCGACGCTAATTTCCCCCTGCGTATACAGACCATCGATTACCGGCGTTACGTGCGGCAAACACGATTCTAACCCTTTCGACCCCGCGGAGTGATACATTTCCCGCCAACTTCGTCGCCGGCCGGAGCGCGGTGTTATTCGTTGCGACTGTGAACGTATCCTCGGGGACAGCCTCTCTTCTCTCCTCTAGTTCGCCGGACGTTTTCTTCGTTCCGGGCCGAGAACACACAAAGACCGGTAATGCGTATAAAGTGCCGCCGTAGTTCGGAAACTTAAGTGCGAAGTAATGCACGACTTTCCGCCGCGCGCGATGATCTCTTACGTATAACTCGCGTTGTTCGAAGAGTTAAGCGGTATAACAATTTATAACTTCGCGCGACTCCCGTTATCTGATGGGCTTATCGATCGTCTCGGATGTTCTTTCGCACAATCGACACAGCACGCTCCCCCGCCCGCCGGTATTCGCGATCGTAAGTATAACGATACGCTCGCCGGAGCGTAAATATGGGTTCGCAATTTACGATGTTTGCAATTTCATTCTTGTTATAAAGTTCTGTCTGGTCGCGAATGCTTGGGAGTTTCGAGCAAGTTTTACATAAAGCAGATTAAGCGGTCGAACCCGCGAGACGAGTTTCGTCGTACTGCGTTACGTCGTGAAAATAATCTCGATAACGCGAATAATGCGGGAGAAAAGTAACGGATACATTTTCGTCATCACCTTCGCGCTATCTGTTTGAACGAGACGGGAATGCCACCAGGCCGTATTTTCCGAAATCCCGTCAAAAAGGCGTTTATTTGCTTCGACTCGAGCGAGACAGGTGGCGGAACATTTCATACTCGCGGAACCACTTTAACGGAAACTTCTAAGCGAAAACGTCCCTCGTCGTAACGCATTTACACCCTGTCTTCTCCCGTATTACCGGAAATGACGGGATAAAACCCAGCAACGCACTGTACCGACCTTGTTTCCCGAGCATTATCCGACAGCGTCGTTGACGTTTCAGCGCCGGTATTTCTGCTAATATATAAAAAACCAGAGCACGACGATAATCGTTACTTTTACGCGCGCGCGTGTTCCGTTATTTAAAGCGAGAGAGCGTAAAAACGATCATACACATGTACGATAAAAGAGAAGCGCAATTTTCAATATTAATTTAAGAAACTCGCATAACGTGTTTATAACGGACGCGACGTTTGAAAATATTTATGCATACTGTCAATTAAATTGCGTGAACTGCTCGCGTTTCCTGTGAATGAAGTCATTATCGAGATATTTATTTGTCGGGGGAGATAAAAGAATAGTTAATTAGCTGTGATCAAACATAAGTAAAAGGCAGCGGAACGGCAATCCGGCACCAGCATCAAAATAATCAACGATGTAACACGTGGCATGAAAGTTAGCAAACTAGTTTACAATGACGGAGTTGGAACAAGAAGAAGAGAAAGAAAGAAAGATGGAGGGTAGAGGGAGGGAGAGGTGGAATAATTACAGTTCTCAAAGGGAGGTCGAGCGGAATTTTTATCAAAAATACGAAACAAAGACTCTCAGGGCGTCCACGGGTGGCGACCGAGTGAGAATGATTCGGATATTCCGAGAATGTGATGAGTTATCGATGTCAAGCGTTATTTTCGAGTGTCAAAGCAATAAAATATCTTCGTATTAATAACGAGATCTTCGTTAATTCATCATGCTAGAATTCGGTTATTCTTACTTGCCGCGGAATATCGTCGCGTATTGCTCGAGATTAATCATCGGGATTACCGATACGCTCTATGCATCAGCGAATGCGAATGATGAAGGATCACTGTTGCGAATAATTAAATGCTTCCGCATTGAGTGAAAAATGATGCCGTCTCGATGTGCCGTCGCACAGTGGTTTGGAAGGACAAATTTTCGGCCGAAACTCGGAATCTTAATGAAACTGAAACTTCTTTACATGGAAAAAATGTCTTTAAAGGGGAAAAGTAACTATTTATAAGTAACAATTCAACATTAATCTCACTTCGTTCTTAAATAAATAAAAAAGTAATTCGATTTTCTCATTTAAATAATATATCGTTTTTTTTCTGTCACGATATCCTCGAATACAAAGGTTTCAACATTATTCAGTCGAGAATTTCTACTTTCTGATTCTCTTCAAATTCCATATAAAATCCGATAGGACACGGGATCTAAAACGGGTACATTATTTTACTATAAGACCATTATAAACCTACATTTATACCAACTTGAGGTAAAGTTTGAAAAAAAAACAAGTTTTGACCGAGAAATATCTATCTTAGACCTATCTGTGCATTTCGCGCCTCCTTCACGCGTCGCGTAAACTCAGAAGGTTTCAAGTATCGGTGATTTTGCGCAAGAATATGTACCATTTGATATTGACAATCAGCTAATCCGACGCAGACGCAATTCCTCCGGTTATCCCTTATACGTGTGATCAGTAACGTGGAAACACACTCGACGTGCACCTGCGTAATATCCAGTTACGTACCACAGACTGCATAGTTATGCGGCTGCAATTTTGCCGCAGTTATAAGACCTCGCCTCGCACGAACCCGATGGAAACTGCGGCTGACATTGCATTATTATTCTCGTGTTCGATAAATGACGCTAGATATATCGTAACGCAATACGAATTGCGAAAGAGGTCATATCGTGTAACGAGCATAACTCCTCGTAACTCTAATTTAACGTCCCGCCATGACACAAAATGACACAGTTTCGATATACACAGTTGTATATTTTTATATTTGTGACGTGACGAGATTTTCCAAAATATTATATAATGCGATATCTGACATGGTAATTTTGATGCATTCAAAGAACTGACGTAATAATAGCAGCGGAATCTCATTCGCCGGTTTGAACTTTGCTGTCCCTGTTAAAAATTACTTAGTTATTAGTTACAGTAATATAAAGTCCGCTATTAGCCATTTTAAGATTTTCAATTTTTATAATATGAAAATCAACTATCTTTTTAATTTTCATTGATTTCGCCATGTTAGATTTAGCATTTCTGAACTGTTTCGTTTGAAAGTATTTCCTTAGTTTTCGGTGGAAAAAATTAGAAGACTGCACTATAGTATAAATAATGAAATTGGAACAAAATCATCACTAAACGCATTACTATTAAAAATGATTTATTACAACGTAAGAAAATTATTATTGACCTTACAAACGTTGTCTTCGATTCCTAAGCGTTCGAGGCGACGTTTCACCTTTCAACGCGGGAATTATACGCAATCATGCACGCCTTGTATTTCTGATACCCCAGATTTATTAGAGAACGCACACGGTAATTTAATCGCGACCCCTTTGTTACCTCTAATTGGTGCTGACTAAATGATGGCTGCGGTGATGTCTAGTGTGAGGCTCTCATTAACCACCATAATTACTGCCATAGAGCACACCTTTCTCGCTCTTTTCCGTCCGCCAACCGGACGCATGCAACGCTGTCCTTCTTCATACCATTCCTTCAGACACTGCGATAACAGCGATAGTGTATTAAAACGCTTTCGAATCTGAACGGACAGTTTGGGACATTTTTGGCTCGGCATCGAAAATGAAAATGCGGACATGTCTCGGGAGCTTTCGAGTTAGAAACGATCGGCTCGTCGCAAATTTGACGAAAACTTCACAGACACAGAGGATGATACATTGCACTTTGGTTAATTGCGAATGAGGCTCTATTAGCACTTGTTATTCTTGATGAAATTATGCGCGTTATGTTACGATTAAATGATTGCTCGCACATGGATATGAATAATCCAAAGTGTTTTTTCGCCTCAAAAACTCACATATCAAAATGCATGTTTATTATACGTCGTGAACTCTCTCCGTAACACGAATCTGCACTTTGACATTAGAATAAATTTTTACCAACGCTCTGCGTTAGTGCGGCAAGATATGACAAGTCCGATCAAATATATTCTAGTCCCGCGGCGTATGCACACATACGCGCACAAAATTGTGAAAAATAACAGTTACGTATTACGTTCCGGCGGGAAATTTCCAATCTCAGAAATTTAAATTTTGATCAAATTTCGCGCTCATTCATACATGTAGGATGGCCGTCGGGTGAATTCTGTGATTTTTCGTTGATAACAAGAGGATGATTCTTTTTTCTCATTTTCCCTCTTTTTCTCTCCCTCTCCCTATTATTATACTTTTATCACATATTAATACGCAATATTAAAATTATTATCAATTGCATAAGTTAATCGAAGGCTACCGCTATCGAGTAGAAAAATAAGAAAACAGATCGTTAAGAAAGAGACACAGAAGTAAAGCGACAGCAAAGAGAAGAAGGATCCGAAATGGTAAGAGGATTCCCGGCAGACGCCATTAATGCACTTTACTGTACGTGCGTTTCTCTGATTCCTTGGCCGGAATGGACCTGACCTCGTTAATTTTTAAGAGGCGCCCCATCGCCGCGAGCCATAAGAGGGAAGGGAAACAAATTGCGAAGAGAAAGAAAAGGAGAGAGAGAGAGAAATGTTCCGAATCGCGCATTATTTCCACGCGTCGTCCGTGTCGTAATTATATCGATCGCCGCGGCGAATACGCTCGGGGTCGTAGCGTCGCCGAGAATGTATCGACATTTGCCCAGATTTTTCCACACGGAGAGAAAGAATTTGCTAGTTAAATTTTTCATAACTAAATCAGATTTGTTTATGCTTCTCAATTAGAAATCGTACGTTTGCAACATCACCTCACTAAGCAGAAATCTGCACAAGTTTTCCAACCGGAATCCCGAGGAATTTTCTACTCGCGTATTTGCTGCCGTAATCGGTGAAAATGTATCATCGTTGAAGGAATCGCCGAGGGAGAATAACACATATCTACGCGATCGGTTTATCCGACAAACGGAATTACCGAAAGAAGAATCTGCGAAACGACGGATCCTCTTCCTTGTACGTGGTCGAGAAGCGGCAAGTTCGGGCAGCACTCGACCGCCGCAAGATCGAAACAAACGTGACAGTTCGCCACCGCAGTGTCAGCGACTTCTCGAAATCAGAGCCAACGGCGGTGCGAAAGTAAACATTTTCTACGCGCACTGAGAGAAATTACAGTTATCTTCGGTAGTCCCGATCATAAACCTTCTATAGTTTTCATTACAAACATAGCGGTGACAATGTGTATGGAAAGTTATATCATCAATAACACTTTCGCTTTCCTTCTATTTCTTTTTTCAGTGCGGCGAGTCAAGCGGGGGAAACGGGGTGACCGCGGTATTCGCCTCTCGTCGTCGTTCGATGTGGAAACGCGAGCGCGACCGATCTTTCGGGCCGCGCGTTTAATTTCGATCTCCGTGGCGGAAAATCCGCGCGGCCGGAATTATTCGCGGCTGCGAATGTTACGCGCGCGATAGTGGGAAGATACTAGCCGCGCGCGTAAATCCATTAAAACCCGTCTTTTGTTCCCGACCTGACGAAAGGATTTATAGGCTGACACCGGTGTCGGCGGCTGTGCCGTAACAAAGACAAATGGATCCGCGAATGAAGTAGAATGGACGCCGCCTCAAATATAAAATTAGTTTGAACTTCATACTTCAGAGCGTCCGTGGAAGCGCGGCGCGACGCGGCACGACGCCGCGAAGCGCCATTCACGCGCGAAAAAAAGTCATATAAATATTCGCCGACGGGGCCGCTTTGTGCGCTCCCGGCCGCGTGAATCATTTATTATCCTCTTTTGCTGTTATATAATACGGTTCGCGAGGCCGCGAGAGGGGTGAAAAACTGACGGACTGACATACGTTCCGTGATATAATTTGACGTTCCGTTCTCGCGGAAGCGGCGGAGGATCCGCGCGACTTTTGTCTCACGGGAGATTTATGATTTATGATAATTTCGTTGTACGGCCGAATGGAAAATTTCACGGCGAAATTGGCGTGCACAAAAGCGGCAGAGGCGTTGCGTCGAGAGGAGGATTTGCGGACGCGCAACGCAAATCGATGTTAAACGCTCGTATTACCGAAGGAATTTTACACGTGCGCATTTAACCGTGCGGCGACCTCGAATCGTTAACGATATCGAGCCGAAAGAAGAGAGTATACTCAAGATAATTGGCCCATAAATTCATTCCCTTGGAAATCTTTTCATGTTTTAACAGCATATTAATCGAAACGAGATCTACGCGAAGTAAAGAATTTTGTGTTGAAAACGACCGTGTTGGAAACGTTCCGGTGAATTCCCGTGTAAATCCATGAGAACTCATGTGTATGGGATAATAAAAATCCATATAGGAATTCACGTGATTTGGGAACTTTCGTGTAGAAATCCATTTAGGTTTTTACCTAGAATATGGGTTTTTGGCGCAAATCCTCAGGGGTAATCACAGGATTCCATACAGATTTCTTATATGTATTCCCACCTTCTTTTGTTTCAACAAGGGGATCCACTGAAATTTTCTGTTATCTGGGAAATGTGCTAAAACGTACAGAAATATGTGCTGGGAAGTACAGTATAGTATAAATATAATGTTAAATTAACGCACTCACCTTGTTAGCATACGTGGACGTTAATTTAACATTAGAGGAGAGTGGTGTCAGTTGTTAGAAAAAATATTTTTTAGCTTGCGCCTTCTTCATTATTAATTCAGAGAAAGAACCGAGTTTGTACGTGACATTAGATAACTCTTCGGCTTTAATTTTATGACAACCGATATTAATAAAGTCGGGAAAAAGCGGGCCTACCCGGCGTGTTAAATTGCGCAGCGCGCAGTATACAATTCGAATTAATTAGCTTTCGGAAACCATCGGGTTCCCGGTTGGCCGACTCATCTTGAAAGTTTCCGGATTCTCCGGGAATAAAGATGCGACGGAACCGAAAAGGAAGGATTTATACGCCGGGCCGGGAAACAAAGATGCGGTACTTACCGCTGATCCACGTGCCATTGAAGCTCTCGGGGGATAACGAACCGGAGAGCCATTCCGACAGAGAGATGCCAGGCGCGCTGTCCGTTGTGGACGCCGAGGTACCTGGTTTGCCGGTCAAAAGGATCGTCGCCGCAATCACCAAAGCCAGCACAATTATGACGACGAGGGCGCAGACTAGCAAACGCCGCCGATATCGCTGCTTGTTCTTCGTCATCAGGTCCTGTAATTATGACACGCGCGATTATTGTCAGCAGAGGTCGATTCATGTACATTGCGATACCCACGTTCACAAAGAGCAATTCGTACGATAAAAATCTAGTTATGTCATTGCCGAAGTGATCATCGATCGACAGAAAATAACTTTTATTTTTAATAAACTGTATTATAGAAATATATACTGACTGTTAAAAGATATAAATAGAGGGATGAAATTAATATAATGTTACATACATTTTTATGAGAGAGAGAGAAAAATTGTAACATTATTATAATTTTATAAATCGTATTATAGATGTATATTATATGCATATTTAATATATATATATATATACAGAGTGAGGCGATAAATTATTATCATCTTGAATAACTTCGAATCAAGAAAATAGAAGACAAATTTGTTTAACGAAAATTGATACCAACGACCATTGAACCACCTTCTGTAAGGTCGCAGATATAAAGATTACTTTGGATTTAGTATCTATACTTCAATGGAGGAAATGCGGATGGAATAGTCGGGTAATATGAAATGCCACGATATTTAGGGTACTAAGTGTCGCAACCCAGTGAACAGTAGTGGAGTTATTATCTGCTGGATCTCTAGCCTAACGTACAAAGCAGCAGCATAGTATGAGGTCTCGTGCAGTTAATACGCGCAATTTCATATATCCTGTGCATTGCTACTTGCGTAAAGTAGGTTTATAAACTTTTATTTTACGATCAATCTACATCACAGATTCTTCATCACTTTCGTTATTTATCCCTTATTTTCCTTAGATGCGGCGTATATATTGAAATTACCCTATATACACAGGACATTGAAGTTATTATTGCAGCTATCAGAAAAATTGTACCGCGCCATTTAACGAGAAATGATTAGGGATGATCGCTAGATTTTATAATATGGATCGGAATGTAACAAAATGTACGATCACGACGGATTCATACGACTAATGAATATCAATGCTCGCGCAGCCACGGTCATGAAATTTAAATCAGGAACAATATTGTAATTATTATTTAGTTACCCACTATAGAGAACTGAAATCGCAAGCATTTCGGGTTCATCAGTCATATGAATTTATTGTAATTATTTTACGGAGCCATTGTACGGAGCAAACGTAGAAAACACACGAGTACATTTCGCTTTAGTTACCGACCGCTTGATTTATATCAGCATTTGTTTGTCCAACATTTTAATTAAAATGTTGCATACGTGCTGCGTCGCCGGGGAATGAAGTATTCCGTAGAAAAGTTTTATAATACCGTCGAAATATTACCATGACTGTCCGCGCGCGCGATCCAAACACGAAAGCCGAAATGATTAATACATCTCAAGAGCGAGTATTCAATCAAGCCATCCATGCAACTTCCAGCCTTTACACAAAAAAAAAACACGCGTGCCTGAGTACGTCAGCGCGTTCGGCTGTTCCTTTTTTTTTTTCTGAAAATCACGTCCGCAATCCGCCGGAAACGACGCGCTCTTCCGGTACATCGAATGCGCACGATAAGATCCGCCACTCTCGGGGGATGGATTGTGTCGTAAAGTTTTTAAAATCCGTGCGCGCGCGCGATCACAAATTACCACAAAGAATGTACTCTCGGTGTGCGCGGGCGCGTTAAATGAGTTCAGTTAGGATTCCGTACATCTGGGGGAAAGTTCAACCAGCGGCACCCTTTTCGGGGATGATGTGCTCGAACGCAACTACCGAGAGATATGGCGGTGGCGCGCGATCGCGATATGAGAAATAGCCGGGGAGGGAATGGAAGAGGAATGGGCAGTTCCTACGGTAAGCTCTCGGGGTCTTATCGAGAATTGGATTTCATATTTCTGGAAAAATAAAAGCCGGTGACGCCGCGCGCGATGGAGCGGCCGGCAATTGGAGGCCCATCTCGTATTTATAAATCATTTTTATCAAAACGAAATTTGATCGCGAGTCGCCAGTCGACGTTATCGAGCACACGAGACGCCGCGACGTGATTCCCAACTTGTGAAATTGTCGTCGAGTGTACTCGACATTGCATAAGGCAGATGAACACAAGGCAATCTTTATTATGGAAAACCTAATCATGTACTCTCTGAAGTGCAATCGATATACCATCACTAAGAAGCAATCGATAGTCACACACCCTCTCCTTGTTCGCGCATTTCCTTTTTTTCGTTCGTTCTCAGCTCGCGACCATTATTAATTATAAAAAACGAGTTCGCACCTTGCGAACGTTACGCTCTCCACGTTCACGCACCGCAATCGATATCGGGGCCAACGCTCCCGCGACGATGGATCAGATTTTTCCTTAGTTTGACATTTCTTTTTTTCGTTCGTTTTCAGCTCGCGAGTACGCCAGGCGTGATTTATGAGCGCACGAACGAACGGCGGCTTGACGACGTCGGATAGGCTTTTCTTATGTAGAGTGAGAAAAACGATTTACGGCTCGGCGTTTAACCTACTGTCGTGTTAAGGAACGTGAACCTCCTATTTATTATGCGTCGATGAAACGACAGGACGGAGGCCCGAGTACGGCGTGAAACGTGGGGCTTTTTTAAACATCGGAATTTTAATGGAAATTAGTAGAAACGAAGTTTTTTTAATGGTAGTTGAGCGCGAGAATATTGAGCAGTCTCTCTTTTACGCATATCAGAACGTTAATTTCACGCCTCCCGCGCGAAAACCATGATTTCTCGAAGGAGAACGGCCGGCGTTCGTTAATAAAGCAGCCGCGCGGCTTTGCTTCTTACGAATCCGCGTTTCTTTTTAATCAACATCCGGACGCATTTATTACTATTAAAATGAATTCGCCACAGACTGCGGATTCTAATTAGCTCGGCGGGTCCTTACAATTTCGCGCCTGTTATCAGTCGCGGTCCAATCAAAAAGTCCAACCGTGCAGTCTTTCAGTCGATTATCGTCTCCTCTCTTCGCATTCGTCCTCGCCGTTCCGCCGTCTGAATGCAGTTTGAACGCCGTGCTCCCCGTAATGGTATTACGTGCAAAGTGCCGCAATATCGAACGCGTTTGCTTTTACTTCCGTGACCTCCAGATAGACTACGTAGAAGTCGCAGTTCAACGTACGTTTTATGTGTGTATATTTTTCCGTATTATCCGCCATCGAATGCTCGAATTGCCAATTTAAAGACTCAATTCCCTTTTTGAATCTAGCATATTGCTCGCTACGATGCATCGACGAAGTAGAGTTCTGCATATTGAGACGAGACGAACACGTGTGTGACTCGACGACAGATTTCAACCTTCCAGCGATCACGCGGATAATTACAGCAATATGATTGCAAGGATCATTTGCCGAAAGCTGCGAAGTCTTTTTCCGCGTGCTTTATTTGGAAATCGTGGTTGCCGCGCACGAGAAGGGAAGCTTCCGACGCAACGTCATCGCGACAGTTCATGATTCCTAAATGAAGCGACGTCGACGTCCGTATTTACACGAGGAACGTTATTGCGCGTGGAAATAAATCTCCCGTGCGCGCGCTTTCAATATCCGCTTTGGTTAACATTTCGTCCCCGCTATCCTTGGCACAATCTTGCCGGCAATATCGGCAATGGAGGTCGTAAACTAGTTTGAGTGGAGGCGAAGTTTTCGTTTTGCCAAGTCGGCGCACATTCCGCCGAACAGTGTTTCTCAAACTATAGAGATCCCGGCAACTTCGTTCCCGCGAATATTCCCTTTTCATCGCGCGGTCGATTCCTAAGGATTACTCAATCTAGGATTTCTAGGCGCGGCTCACGTGTGCGAGAGAGGAAAATTTGAGGCGCGCACGAATCCTCCCGTACGGCCGACGGATCAAAGTAAGGTAATTCCGTATAATGCGATTTGCGCATTGCGATAATATTAAATCCGATTCGCAACGTAATATTAGTTAACAAAGCTCGGAAGCTCACCGCATCATTGATTAACGGTCGGCTTCTCCGTCACACGTTGGCGTATATTGAAAATAACAATGCCGAAAGGACGGATTCTCGCGTCCGCTCGTTAACAAGCGTGAGAGAACAAATCGCAAGGTGACTTTAATTAATAACGATATTGAATACGAGCCGTAAACAACAGTCGACGAAGGTAACAAATATTTATTTTGTACCAAATGTACGCGGGGAGGAGAAGTCCGTGAGTTATCGCCGTAACAACGACAAAAATAGAGAAAAAAAATATCTAGTTCGACATATTATTTAATTTTTGGGCTGTAAAATCCTGTTAAAGGTGTGGGATTAAGATTTATGTACACGGATGCAAAGCGGAAATATTTCTTTACGCGTTTTTCGTGTGTAATAAACCGAATTACATGAAACACGTTAAACTGAATGTATCGAGTCAGTTACGAAGTGGCAAGCGAACGGAATAAAACACAAAAGTTTGCTCGTCCGATCATGTCGCCGTGAAATTTACACTTGTCGAGTCTCCTCCCTCCGCTGCTCTCTTGCGACGAGTGAGCACTGCTGTAGAATCTTTACTGTCTTCGGACGTGTATGACGGGGCATGTGGAATCATATTTTTATCTCGAGAATATTGATTTTCGCGGTCGTTGCGTGAGCCGGCGCGCAAAAAGAGCTAAAAAATTTAGCGGGTGTGATGGAAGCCGGCCTGGCCCGAGTACACTATCGCGCTTTGAGGATCCATAATTTGTAACTGAGCCATCAATGTGGCGTATTGTTATCGAAGGTCTCGGGACCAAGTGTAAGCACACAGTCCTGCCGGAACTTCGCCCGCTGTCAAAAAGAAACCCCCCAAAAAAGGAAGAAGGAGGCGAGTATCGGAAACTGATACATCTCGCTGACGTATGGTAATGCTTTCTCTATCATTGCGACCCGGCACGGTTACTGCGGCGCATCGAGTTCGACGCAAGCACGTGTTTTTAAATAATTTTAAATAATTTTAAATAACATATCGATACTTGAAAGAGAGAGAGAAACGGACAGTCAAACTCCGGTGATTTCGTACGTTTTTATTTCGACGCGCCCAGAGGGGACTCGCGGGTAATTTTCGACAAATTTAATTAAATTAATCAAATGGCATCGTGATAAATTGATCGTTGTTGCCGAAGGGTTAATTTTTCGCGGCTTTAGTTTGGACTGGCAGGTGAAATGTACAAGTGGGTCGAGCGAAAATACCTTCTCGCGCCGAGTACTATCGTCAACTTTTCCAAGCGCGCAAACACTGTCGCCGCGGGAAAACGGATAGCTCGATTGCGTTATAAGAGTGAAATTTCGATATCGGCCGCGTGCACACGCAATCCCGAGAATTCGGTTATGATTTGCTCGCGCGCGCGGTGTGCCTCGGAAATTAAGGTATTTGCTGCAATCGCACGTCGCCCGTCAACGATATCCGGCGAATGACACACACACACACGCACACACATGGTAAATCTCATTGGATCCCATTCAATGGAATAAGCTGTGCCACGCGCAAAATTTAGGGGATACATCTCGCGCATCGATTATGCCGTGCGAGCCGCGCATTTCACCATGATTGCGATCGCTGATGTACCGACGCGCACAATTTACTGCCCCGAGAGAGCGACGTTTTCAATAAACATCTAATTGCTAATATATCACTTCATATCGCATCACCGCTTCCTTCCTGCCGACGCGCGAGATCCTGCTTACCGTATTCCGAGGCTTGCTCGTCCTGCGATACGCGAGTAACAGATTTTTCCTGTATTTTCCGCGCCTCGAAGAAAGAGACGAGCTCGTCTTCGCCGCTGAGACTCTACAGGGAAATCTAAGGTGATAGTAAGTGAAACACTTTTGCTCCATTTCCACGGTATGTACCCCGCTAAAATGCGAATACCCATTTCGTTTTACGAGATTAAGTGTGCCGTACGGATAAAAGTACGATCGACGGTCTAAGTGGGCATGAGAAAGTGAGATTTACCGTGTAACTATCGCAGGGTCATTCGATATCGTTGACGGACGATTTGTGACTGAAGCAAATATCTTAACCGGTGTAGGCGTTTTCCATAAAAAAGAAAGTACTAGAGTCAAGTAAACGTAATTACTTGTTGTTCTTAAATCAAGTAATATTTTTATCAATTTAAGTATATTTTAATAGTGGTAAGTATATACTTGAGCGCGGTAATATCTTAATTTGTAAACGGATTACTTAATATAAGAAGAGTACAAATAGTTCGAAATTAAAGGGAGTATTTACCAGAATTATGTAATACATTTTTTCCATTGAAGAAACTTAGTGGTTTTAAATTTCGATTTTCCCGTCTAGTAAATATTTTCTAAAAATAAATTCCGATGTTATCAATATTACAAATTGAATACTTGTCGCAATTGTTTTAACACGAGCCGGTAAATGTTCATTTATACGAAAAAAATGTATATAATCAACTATATTTCTATTTCTAATAAATCTTTTTTTCAAGGAATATCGGAATGCACCATTTTACTCAAAGTAAATATTACTTGGTAGCGCCATTTTTCGGTGCAAATGCCTCGAAAGGAAACTAGAACTTTAATCAGAACTATCGAAAGCTAATGCTGGCGTGCTAACTTCACACGACCAATCCTTGGGAAAACGATGGGCGCGGTCAAATAGAATCTGTTTATGTTTCCCATTTAGAATCATATGGAATATTACACTTCTAATTAGAGAATACCTCCGCAAGTTTCCCAACTAGAGTCCATTATCGTTATTTTGGAAACTGGAATCCCAAATTAGATCCCAAGAAATGTTCTATACGGAAATTTCCGAATTGTATTTGTATCCAGCGCGTATTTGGAAAGAAAAGATTTTATTGTGCGAATAAACGTGCCACTTGTCCGTTACTTGCAGCCGTCTTTTATGCAAGAGCGAACAAATTGTAATTTCGAGCTCACGCGTTGACGAGGCCGGATGAGAAAAAAGCACACCTGTAATCCCGACAACGCAGCGTGCACTTTAATTGCACCGTGCGGTGGTGCTCATGACACTATCTTGTGGCCTGTAAATATTTAAGGGAATTTCTCCCCGAAGACGGGTTAACTGGATTGTAACCCGCTCCGGAGTTTCTCACCACGCCTGCAGAATGATGCGATGAGAAGAATTCCGTTTATCCGATAACCGCCGCGCGACGTTTCTCAAAGCAAATATATCGCCAAGGTGGCTTGCAGGCTGGTGGTGATGGCGAGGGACCGCTCGTGTTAAGTTACTTCGTCGCCTTATGGGTCGAAGGGTCATTCTTCTCGGCTGCTGGTGGGTTAAGGCTGGGCGGGATAATTTATCGCGTTCCGACCTTGCAAACGACGATACAGACTCGCTATGACGGCAAAAGGTAGATTGGCCGAGCGGATATACATTTTTGCTCCCTAACCGGCTCCCGCAGCTCCTTGATTTTTACCCCGCGTCTCTTCGCTCGCTTCTTTTTATACTTACGATCCGGGGAATATTTATATCCTACGTCTCTATTTTCTCACACTCGCTCCGACGTAACTCACGGCGGATTTCACTCGCCCCTATAGATATCATCTATACGACGTTCGACTCAAATTCCTGGTTCGTCCAGGAATTTTACGCGTAGTTCGTTTATTATTCTCTTCGCATCTCCACTTTACCATGTGTCCTGAGAAAGAAGGAGGGAGTAGAGTAAAACGATAGAGAAAGAATCTACGCGTTCTACGACACGAAATGAATCACTGGTGTTACTTCATTCCGCCGTCCCTTCTCTCTCTCCTTGGAGAGAACCTTCCCCTCCACATCCGTTTCTCAGGATTTACCTCGTCAGAGCCAAGAGAAGTGCCGAAAGTTGCGACTCTTTTATGACTCTCAAATCGCTCATTTACCTCGCGCGAACTTTAATGAGATTTACAGACCCAAAATGGCGCCCGAGTGTTTTACGAGCCGTCGAAGGGACAGTTTGGTGAGGAAACAAAATTTGCGGCCAATCGCTTGTAACAGGCATATTTACAGCGTGTTCGCGCGCGTTTACCGACGACGACGGGGGACTCTTCAAACTTCGTGCGCAACGCAGCTAACTTTCGCGTTAGGGGATAAGGGTGAGCCGCGCTCGAAACGCTCAAGCAAGCAGCTGTTAACCGCGTTTCTTCCGAGAAAAACGGAATTTCCACGCCGCCGCTCGCATTGAGAGATCTGTTGTAACCGAACGCGTTCCATCGAAACAGCGCGTTATCTTGTACTCTCTAAATTTCCCGGAGTGAAACCTCCTTCCAAACGAGTGAGAATTCATTCCAAATACTAGTGAAATTACTGTCACTCGGAATGGAGTGACATTTCGTATTTCGTAGGAGCGAATGTTCCACTTCGACCGTAGAGTTTCACTCGTCTGGAGTAAGTATTTCACTCCACCGGAGCGAACGTTTTACTTCAAAAGAAGTGAATTCTTCTAATTTACATTCCTTAACACCTAATAAAGTAAGGAAGATGAGGGAAAGTTGGTGCCGGGGAAGAGTTGGGACGGGGTTATTTTCTTTTTAACACTTGGTAATATACTTTTGACTGAAACACTGCTGACATATCTCTGTATGACGTGTGTAAAAATATGGTAAACTTAGTTTACCAAGCTGTAAAGATTATAATTTTAAATCGAGACAAGTGAAACCATTTTTGAGTATCAAAGTGATGATTGCTTTCTAACTGTAATATTTATGATATCTCTTTTGGTGGTTGCATTTGATGAGAATCTTGTTCAACGCGTCACAGGATAGAAGAATTCGCCCCATAAGTGTAAAATTCCAATTCGAGTTACTTGGTTGTCGCTCCATCTTTCGCGTAGAGATTTCACTTCAAGAAATTTAAGAGGGCCTTTTTTAACAAATAAACAGTGTTTTTCATCAAGATTTAGGTTTCTCGGTTTTAATGAACCGTAATATAACAATTTCACAGGACTAAAAATATTGCTCTCTCCTCTGATTAATTCAAGAGCACCGCAAATGGGAAAAATAAATTTCGTTGTTATCTGAATGGCTTTAAATCCTTTAACGATCCTCCCGAGAGGAGGCCGCGAAACAAGGTGCGGGATTTAAGCACTCGCAAATATTTCCTCGAAATTTACACCGCGTTGAGAAACTCGAGGGACAGGCGGACAGGTAATTTTATCCTTTTCAAAAGATTTTTCGTTTGCGCGAGACGAGTCGATAACTCCTCCGCGTGGAAATCTCTCGTCGCAAAAATCTCACGTTTCCGTTTCTCGGACAAACTATCTGTCGCGCCAGATAAAAGAGAAAAACTGCACGGGACGTTTGATTGCGAAGTTTTCGAAACGTTCTTCGCGTACACAGATAACAAATTCGGTGATCTATGAGTTGCGAGTCCGCGGAAACTCCGAAGTTTGTTGTTTAAATTTGTTGTTGCTCTATACACGTTGCGTGCACGCGGAAGGAAGGTAAACGGAAGCGCGCCTCATGAAAAAGAATTACAGAATGTTATTACAGGCGGAAACGTAACGAGAGATAAAGGTGAAAAATATCGCGGTGAATAACGACCACCGAAATTAAAAGCAACAGCCGAATGTAACGAATTCCTTTTGCCTTCGCGCATAGGAGGAATAAAATATCAAAAGTCGGCGAATGTGACGACACGCAACGCTGGCGATAACTTTTATCGATATAAAACTTGGGGAGTTTTTTTCCCGTAAATATCATTATAACGGCGGAAACATGGACAGCAGATATGGAGACTTTGAATTAAAAATATATCCCCCGGGCGTACAAAGCGAAGTCCGGGATATCGCAGTTCTTGTCTTTGACAGTCATTGCTATTCCCGTCGGTCTCGCGGCAGTGCATCAGGAACCCGACTCGAAGGGAGATTTCTAGCGAGGATGCCATCGCGGAGTGACAGGATAATTTGTCGTTGCATCCCGGCGCGAATGACGCCCGCGAATAAAAGTCCGGCGGAACGGGAGTTACAAATGATCCTGAGATAAGACGTGCAATTCGGTCTTATTTCTCTCTCTTTTTCCCTCTTCATTTGTTTTGTTTTTTTTTTTTTCGTTCTGACGGGATGCGACAGAAGAGCGTATAATCCGGGTTAATTAGACCGTCGTTACTGTAAATAAACGCCGTCATTGCGTCTTTTCCGGTAATAAGTCGGGCGGGCCCAAAAGGGGGTGAGATATTTCCCGCTAATCCCGATAAATCCGGCCGGTTCTCCATCGGTAGCCGAGGTCCCGAAAATCGATGAGAACGACGAGATATACGAGCTGATTTACATAGAGCGGTCCGATGTGACTCGCTCTCTCTTTTTTGCCTCGGCGGATTACGCGCTCAATTAATGCTCAACGGGCTCCGAGTTTATTGCGACGATGTTCCCGGGAGCGCCGCGTTTGTGTCTTACGTTAGCGAATTGATCTCGCCTTTCTCGGCTGCGATATCCCGTAAATCGGATCACCCTAGCAGTATCGCGACTGTCCCGACGCGCTGAATTCGCACTGACTTTCGACAGTTTCTCGCACCGCGATAATTCGAAGGTTAAGGAAACCTCGCGGTGAATATTAGGTCTGTATGTAAAATCAGCGACACGACCGACGGGAATGATTTACGAGCAAATGTCCGTGCGCGGCCTGCGACGACATTCAATTACCGCGATCGAACTGGCCAGATCGTGTCGGGAGGCCGCGACCGAAATAAGGCTTATGTACTTTCGAGCTGAGACGCGGGGAAGTAATTTAGTGTACCTGACAGACGCTATAATCCCGTAACGAAATACACGAGGAAACGAGGAATCCCCCGAAAACAGGTCGCTGGAACACACACGATCGGCATACAACGCGCGACTCCGGGCACATACACGCGATGGGAATACGTACGTGATGTTATACTGACAGGAAACTGATTGTGGCGCCGAGAACATCGGCCCGGTCGGCGACCCCAACAACGAAAGTTATTTTCCGCAGACGCGGCTCGAGCACGAGCGAGATAATTATCACCCGTTGGGATGCGATTTCTCCAAATAATTTTGAATTCTGGGAAGTCTGCGCAGGTTCTACTTAAAAATGTGACGTTTCAAATGCGACTCTAAATGGAAAACATAAATTGATTCTACTTGGTCACCTCAACGTTTTCCCAGAGATTTTTTCTGGATTCCATTAATTAATCGCGAAATAAATATAGAGTTAGCGCGCTTAATGTGTTCGTCGCGGGTAATTTCCAGTGGAACGCGAGTTGAGCCAAGTTTGCCCATCATTCACGCTATCATTTTACCTAATGGCCTATTAATCAGCGAGGGTAGAGTTACGCGATTGTCCTTTGCGTAAGGATCGCGAGAGGACTTGGCGCGCGGCGGAATACCGAGAGCGAGCGGCGCACTTGAAAGGGTCCGCGTGAAAAGGGGAAAAGGAACGGGAAAATCTCATCCATAGTCAGAGCTTATCCGAACGAATCGTGGATAAATCAACGGTCGCGGCCTTTTCGTATGCAACCGCGCTCTTACCGTGTCGTGAATCGAACGGCGAAATTGAGTCGACCGTGCGGCGGATCGGCGACATTTTTTTTCCCCCTATCGCGTATTCCCACGTACCACGTTCGAAATATCGTGTCTGCCTGCGGAGATCCCGTCGTTCGCTCATATCCTCATTCCTCCGATCCGTACCATCGTCGGTTGCAATTCTTGCCCTGTCAAAATGGGTTTTTAATATCTTCGTTTGGAAAAATGAAAATAACTAAGAAACTCGTCTACGAGTTTGAGGATTAAGCATATCACCACATTTTTATGTAACAAATTTTTTATGTAACACATTTTTAAATAACAATTTAAATAACGTCTAACATATTAATAAGTATTTTACAAGTTTGAGTTTGGAACCGATTGAACAACACTTCGATAAATATAATCGTTAGATGTTCAATTCTGAAATATTAATTATCAATAAAGTTATTGTGCAAAATGTAAATGGGAGACCGTATAATACCTTCTCCTCGAATAATAATATTTGCTTTTGTATTATCTGTTATAATACTGCGATTATTACATTATTACATTAATATAATTATAAAAGTTCGGTTTTAACGATGCGCAAATAGCGCGCGGGGATTAAATTTAAACATATTCAAACCGGAAACTCGGCGCACCGGCTTCCCCATGAACGCGTTAACACGCGCCATAATTAAACGGCTGAGTTCACCGCGCCTTTTATTTCGCCGTTAATGAAACCGGCGATATCCGGTGCGCGCCGGCTGAATTATCGCCGGAGTAACTAGTCGAATTAGTTGTCGGCGCATTCCCGCTGGAAGTCACCGAGCGAAAAGGCCATCGCCAGGGCAGGGAAACGCGGCGATACACGGAGGTACGGGATTGCAACTGAGGAAAACAACCAGGTCGTCATTTGTATCCGCCATTATCGTAGCTGCAGCTACTTCCGGCGAATGCGCCGACATTAAGCGCGTGCAAGCCGGAGGGTTTATCAGTGGCGGATAATGGATTTTCGGCGCCCCGGGGTTGATTAATTCTTCACGCGGCCTTTCGGGTGAGAATGCGATGAATAAATCTGCGGTAACGAGCGGGCGTACTTTCGTAAAGCGGTAGTCCTTCGATATCCGCTCGAACTTGACGGGCGAACCGAAGTACGAAAGTAGAGGCATCTCGGAGAGAAGTCTCTCGGCGTCTCGTCTTTTACTACGTGTAAAGATCGATGGTGAATTGATCGTCAACTCTCGGATGTGTGAGGTGACCGATTACTATCTTGATTTTCGCTTCTCACTAGAGGCGTCCCGAACACTAAGCGGGACGCCACTTGTCCTGATTTTTCACTTAACAAAAAATAAATAATACAAAATATAAATACAACATTAAACCCCTCTAAACTGCGAGAGCTACCGGCAGACGTCAGATGAAAGGGTCTTTGCCGGGCATGAACAGCATCTAAAGGCGTCTGATACTAACATAATTATATATTTTACGTTCCGTTGGTTGTACTTTTAATTTTACTTCAAAAATATCAGCCCAACTTTAGACATAATGATTAGTTATATTAAAACACAATAGAAAACTATGTTCAGTCGATCGTTTGATCTTGATATAATAATGAATAAATAATTTTATTTACCTATCTACGTTTATCCAATTTTCTTTAAAAATCCCGATTTTTTCTGTAGTTTTGTCCCGACTTTTAAGATCGATATCTCGTAATTGGCTGATCAAGAGTTGGCCGACCCACCTTCGGAGCCTCCGGAGCGAAAAACGACGGGTCCCATCGCGCTTTCGTCCGTCCACACTTGAGGTTCTTGTTTCCTCGGCCGCTAGTATCGGTCGGCGCCGCTAAACACGTGAGATCCAATTTGGATCTACCCCAAAATTCAATGGAGAGTCGCGACGCGCGCTACTCGTTACGCGAGACTGGAGCGGCGGTACCCAATTTCTGAGTCGCTGTGAAAAAGCATCTCGTGCACTTTCGCGATATTATCCACGGACGGTCTCTTCCTTCCCTCCCGAGGGGGGTCACGAGCAATCCGGTAAATCTACTATCGTATTCTTCCGAGTACTCGACGAATTAAAAGCCATGAGTTAAGATGGCGGGCGGGATAAGGTATTATCTAATTGCGCGCTCTTTGGCTCACTAAAGATGCCGCCGAATAATTGACGATCAATAAAAATAACATATCTGCCGCGATATTAAACCGTTGTAGTAACGTTGCCGCCGTTGTGTAAGGCTTATCGCGGAGTAATGCTCCATTTGGCCGACGCAATATGCGAGATAAATCAATTGAAGCACCGAGAACAAAACGGGCTCGAAAGCGAGCAACAAATTTCAAAAAAAGGAAGAGAGAGAGAAGAGGAGGAGGGGGAGAATATATAAATTTATAAACTAAAATAGAACATATAAACTAGTAAAATATGAAATATTTTTTTTTTTAAATAATCGTAAAAATTCTTTACGACCCTCGGTTGAGAGTTAAGGCGCTTTCCCGGACTGACGTGCACCGCGCGCTCTCGCGATTTGTATCGTATATCAAATTATCCGGCTGCAGATTTATTTCGTATTCGACCCTCAATCCGGATTCCAATTGGCCTCCGCTTCCTAAAGGAGAGGATCCGGATGCAATCTTCCCTCCCGCGATATTATCCGAGACGGGAGCACCGAAAGTCAGTCGCAATAAAAATAAATCAGCTGCCTTTATTCTCGCCGCACAAATTAGGAAATAACCGTGCACGGGGTGGATTACTTTTTTGAAGATTCGTTAATCCCACCCCGCCGCGAAATGAGTTTCGCGATCTGCTCGCTCTGAGACTCCCGAAAAGCTCTTGTTATCTTTATCTACCGAATTTTACTCTCCTGTGGTTTTTCTCCCTTTTTCGATTCCGTCGAAAACGTTTCTCCTCATCGCCGTGCACGCTCATTTACCTTTTTCCGGTTAAACTTTATCGACAGCCTCGCACCCAACGGAACACGCTTTCCTCACAAATCTGCTAACGCAAAACAACGTCGATGTACAATTTTCTTTATATCGGAAGAAAAATGCAATTTCCGAAATTCCCACATTTTTCTTATCGGAATTTCTCCCTTGGCGAAGAGAGTGACACGATCGATCGGAACGTTTCGCGTAACTTCGTCCCCGAATCGGCTTGTTACGGATTCGACTGTAGTAATTCGTTCGATTATACGTACGACTATACTCTCTAGAGTACAGTGTATTATCACTGAGAAACAATTAAAGTTAAGAATTAGTTTTGCTGCAAATCAATAAGATTTCGTCTGTTAATAGCAGCAAATGTTTTTATCGGAGAAATCTAATTGCGAAGACAGTGAGAAAAGCTGTTATTTCTTACGTCGGATCCGCATCGATCTCGTTACTTCGCCGAGTGATCTCTAGTCAAGTTCGCCAAGCGGATTTTAACACGAATCGGCTTGTTAGACGCATATAGCTATCTCTCATGCGTTGTAAGTTTCCATCTCATTAGACTTTGACTAAATACACGTATTCCGAGGCAAGTGCACGACGAACTTCTAATCTCTTTGGTAGTTTGTCCATGCTGCCGTGACAGAATGAAAGTTCAGAGGCTGCGCGTGACACGAGCCGACGTCAAATGTTGCGAATTTGCGCCATGCGCCAGGCGTTGGCAATTGTAAAACTCGCGACGCTCGAATTCACCTGTTAGAGAGAGAGAGAGAGAGAGAGAGAGAGAGAGATGGAGCCAATGCCTGCGTTCAGCAGAAAAAGCAGCTTAGTAAACGTCTTGTGATTATTATACATGATTGGAGTATTCTTTTAAATCTTTCATATATCTATGTAGGAGTACCAATCAGAAGCAATGGTCACAAAGCGTTTGCTAAACTGCTTTTTCTACTGAACGCAAAAGCATTGTCTTTTCATATCCTGACGGTGAAAAAGCGCATTCGTCGTGCGGGCTAACTCGCAGATCTTAATTTTCGTCGTTCCAAAGGCGCGCGCCAATTAGACGGAACGTTCGACGCTACAAAAGGACGGGTACGAGCGATCTCTCGTACGCCATAAATTTGATTTACAGCCGAGAGGCTCGACCTTCTCGTCCCGCCGTATAATAAGCGGCGGGATGAAAGTACGAGGACAATTTTCCTTCGGGAAGATATACGCGACAAAGCGTCGAACCCCTTTCCGCCTGCCGGTTTTAGCGCGCGTCGTTGCGAGGGAACGTCCAGGGAATATCGGATGAAACGCGACCCATCGAAGACAGCCGACGAAAGTCGGGCGAACGTGGAAAAGACCGTCCTCGTGGCTTACGAAAATCTCTCGGCGACGTTAATGGCCGGCCGAGAAGCGAACCCGCGTCGAGAATAATTTTGCACGTCGCGAGTTTGAATTTGGCTCACGACGGTGAGAAGCCCGATTTCCCGTTGCCCGTGAAAAAAAAAAAACAAAGAGCATATGTCGTTCGTAATAACTAGCGGGGGTGGAAGTGCGGCGGCAATCTTCTCGTCTTCCATGGCGCGACGAGAGCATCGTGTATGGAGAAATATTGGATTAAAAGCCTCATATTGGAAATCTTACCGCGCCACGCGGAATGACGGTAGTATTCATAAGTTCCGGAAGAGAAGCACCTTATGTGAGCAACGTCTGAAGATCGAAATATTGGATGTTGGTGTACGCGAAGGGCGAAAGTCTGACATTGCGCGATTTATACGTCGAACGCGACCGAGTCGCGGACGCATCCGGAAAACGGGGACGAGTACGGGGATGCGTATTTCTTATTTACGAATTTTTCCCGCTATCGATGCGCGATCCGTTGTTCTCCCATTTTTATTTTTATGTTACGTATCCGAGGTAAAATTTCCCGCCCATCGTAAATATAAAAATCAAACGGCGGACCCTCCCCTGCTGTCGTGAATAATTCTCCGAAAATCTGCATATGCGGATATACTTGAAAAACATGGTTTAATCGAATATGCAAATGATATTCCACGGTCGAATATCCTCTCGTACCGTACTTTGTTCATTTTCTCTGTGGGCATGAATATACATTTGCAAAAAAATTAAGTGTACTTTAAATACCTCTCGCGATGAAGGACGTAGTCTGAAGTATCTGGAATGTTAAGCGTTAGGATTTGCCAAGGAAAGTTTTTAAGAGCCACTAAGGCACGAGAAGTTTAACGCGCCGCGCACTTCGTCGGGCGTAATCTACACCCGTCGAAGACGGGTTCCAGGAGCTGAAATATATCCGAGATACGTGAAATATCGTCGAATCGGAACGTTAAAGGCGGTCCCGTCGTGTCGCGTGGAAATAAATAAACCGGAAATTGTGCTTTTCATTAAGAAACGATCGATTCCCGGCTGCCTTCGCGTCCTTCTTACTCGCTCGTTTTATCTGCCGAGAGAAGACGACCTTATAAATAGCTAATTAACGAAGACCCGGCAATTCGAATTTCCACGATGAAGATTCCTTCGCAAATCTCTCGCTAAGCTCTGGCCTTTCCAGGTCGGCCACAAAATGTTGACCCGGGCCCACAACTGGGCTTATACATCTTATTATGAGCGAGAGCCTTTTACCTGGCCGACGGAAAATTGGATCCGACCGCAGAAGTGTCGAACAAAAAGGATAGAGAGTGCGCCTCGCACGAGAAGAGTAATTGTAGAAGCAATTTAATTAGCAACGAAATGTTGAGCTAACCCCTTTCCGCAATATCCTATCGCGCTACCGATGCAAAGACCGAAACGCTTTTCGTGTGTGTCGAAATCGTGTCGCATTCGCGTCATTAGTCTGCCGACGACGTGTACGAAATAACGACGCGAACTTGGAGGAAAAGTGAACCGAAGAAACGTTAGAGATTATAAACATTGTGCACTCCACTGACAAGTAAACCTACCCAAATTTTTTCTTACGCACTGCACTTATTGAAAATAGGAAAATGAACAGTGAAAAGCCCGGAAAATTGATCGCCCGTAAAACCGGACAAAAAATGGAGAGACATGGGTGAAATATTTGTCTCTATTTGTGCAAAATTCGAAAAAAATCGGAACGTATCACTTGGGTAGGTTTACTTGTGAGTTTCTATTGGGAGTCTCACAAGCAGGATTTCTCTGTCGAAGATAATTCTACGCCCGGGAAAGATACGCGAGTGCTGTAATTGTAAGTAGCGAACCGTTTTGGCACGAAACAACGGATCGTTGAATTTCGAGGGGAATTTCGGAAAGTAAAGTTTCTTCCTTCTAATATCATCCGGGAATTCGGAACAAATGCTTGATTACACGCTGCGAAGTCGGCGATGGGTTGAAGAGAAGTAGCGACGAGATGGATGAGATATGGAAAAACCACTCTCTTTTTAGATGCTCGCTCGCGTGCGCGCGCGAATTAACAAAGGTTTCCGGTCTCCGACCGAAGCAAACGTGCGCGGCCGCAAAGTGGTCCCCTTCGTTAGAGCAAATACGTGAAACGGCGGGCTTTTAATCCTGTCACCGCTGGACATGCCTCTAATTTCTTTACCGAACCGTGTTATCGTCCCGCAAGTCGTCCTAAGAGCAAAAACTTAAAAAAAAAAAGGAGGGAAAAAGGGGAAAAAACGCAAACGTCACCCATACGACGATGTGTTATCTGCTCATTTACGTCTATTTGCATCCGTCTGTATTAATCAGCCGATAACAGACGACTCACAGGCAGCCAACGTGTCCTCGCTAACTAGATTATCGTCTCGACCAGCGCGAGGAGAGGCGCTTGATTAAAAATTTAATAATCGCACGGAAAACGTTGTTCGATCGCGTTCACGGTAGAAAAAGAAAAGGTAGAGAGAGAAAGAGAAGTAACCCCGGTAGAAACTCGGACCTCATTACGGCCGCCGCATTTAAAAGGGATTATTTTTCCACAATAGGCGGCACAAGAGGGAAACTCCGAGGGATCATTCCGCGCGAAGCTCTGGGAAAAATCGCCCCAGTTTCCAAGCCTCGCCACCTCCCACCATCATCGGATACTGGTAAATCAATCATCGGCACGTACCAAATACTTCTTCTAAAGTAAATGCGATCTAAGTACGGCTGCTCAACATGCGAGGGATTCCTTCCAGTTTGATCAAACTTTCGGGCCCCACCGTCTGGCAAACACTACCCTATAAATGTTCGCGAGTGTTTATGCAGCCGAGTATGAGGAAAGTTTTGCAACCCATTGCGGCGCGACTTTTCTTGCGGCGCGCCTTTAACTTCCGCCGAGTTGACCCGCCGACTTACTTTTATACTCCGGTTATTGAGGGCTCGTAACACAGATCCTCGCCGACGTTACCGCGAGCAAGAGAAGAAGCTCGATGTAACGGACGGACCATACGTGAGATTCACGGACATATATGTGTGTGTCGATAACGAATAAACTTTTCCGACGCGAGATTAACGTCGAGAACAGACAACTCGTTCGAATTGCTTAAGTAAGCTGTGCGGTTTCGGTCACACATCGTGAATTTTTAGTCGACATATCGCTCTTTACTTGCGGCGCAACTCGTCCCATCGGATTACCCTCGACTCAACCTTCGACCGGCGGGATTACGACTTGCTGAGCAACGTGGATGTTCCCGTCGACGCGCAGAGAATTTCACGCGAGCGAGCGAATGTCGCTCGTTGCTCAACGGCCGACAAATCTCCAACGACGAAATTCGAAGCGCCCGTATCCCCCGACGGGCCCATAAAAAGGGACTTTATAACCGCGCGGCAGAGCCCCATTAAAATGCACGTTCGTTCCGACGAACGCGCTTCGAGAGGCTTAATTCCTCGCTTTAAACCATCACGCGGCGGCGTAACCGTTTCCCTTGAGAACCGTCTCGAGACACTTAGGCGCCTTGGACTGAACGAAATTCGGCGGAAAACGAGCGCAAATGCAGCGGAAGCGGAATAGTCAATTTTAAGCTTGATTTTGCAGACCTCGCGTACCGAAAAACGAGGAACGTCCGATTTGAAAAGTATATGTATATAACGAAATTACAGCGATAACAGATGAGAAAATTCCGTTTTATCATTTTTCTTATCGTCGAGACGAAAATCTTTGAAATTTAAGTTGAGTGTGTTACCCTCTCAGGGGAGTAGTTTAATCTGCACGCAGAAAAAACTACTGCATATATCGTTTTTCGCTTTAAGTCCGATTTCTTATCTTCTAGACTAGACTACCTTCTCAAGTTGCTCCGTAAAAAGATTTTCGATGGCGATATAAGAGCCCCTATATAAATTCATTATTTACTGAAAAAGTATCTTCTTGTAACTTTATTATTTAACTATCTAAATAATAAATGTTAATTTTAAGCGCGAAATTAAAACAAATACACGCAATATTGCAAACACGGAGATATTATTTATTTGTTATTTCTCTTATTAATGCTTTATTTATGTGTCAGTTGAATTAATAGAGACGTGCACATAATAGAAAATAGTATATAAATAATTGAATATTTGTATAACACATAAATTGCGGATATCACCATAAATTGTAAATTTGCAATTATTGTATTCTCAAAACAAAATGTTTCATAATTCTGAAAAGTTTGAAAAGGTATCTTTTCATTAAAACCCTAAATGTGGTTTAGAAGAAATAAAAAATAGAAATAGGATATTATAATACCGCACAAGCGAGTTGATAAAAACCCTCTGCTTTACTTCTCGGAGTTTCTTGGCGCGATCAACGAGCGGCAATGAAATGACTAATGCGCTTCTCACGCACTCCACTTCTGCTACTCGTCCGCGTGAGAAAGACGCCATCGCGGCTACCGGGAATTATGAAATCGTTCGCGTCGTTTTGCATAATATGCCGGCCGCGCGCGCCTCTTGACTTTCGCGAATGGATCGCGACGACCTCGTTTAATATCGATTTAATTAAATCATTTTAAGAGCTCGTTTTCATCCCTCCTGTCCCCTCAACTACCCTCAACCTTTGAGCCCACTGCTCTCCTTTCTTCCGCCTCTCGTTTCTGCCACCTGTCTTCCCGTAGGAACTTCCTGCCGACCGGAGAAACGCCGCTATCCACCCGCGTGATTTAATTCGCTCGGGGGAATTTAATTGAGGAGCAACGATACGGTGATTCCCGCCTCTTCCCTTCTCACGGGGCGACCGTCTGTAGCGGTTAACTGCTCTCGTAATATGTTAGCCGCTTAACGTCATTCGTCGGCCATTTTTCATGGATGAAAAGCGCGGTCAGGATCGACGTCGTAAGTCAAGGTCGCCGATGAGACGATACATCGTTGAGACACGATCTCGCAGCTTTTCGAATAACTCGGCTCGCGAAATATCTCGCGCACGGTCTCCCCCCCGAGTATCGAATATTTTTATCAGTTCACAATTTCTATCGTTTCCAGAGCGACACGACACACCGAGTCCGCTTATTTTCGTCGTCACCGCAATAATATATATTCTAGGTCTGGGAATATACATTCCGGCTCGCTCGTATATCTCGCTTCAGGGCAAAGCGTTACGTAAATTCGCGAGGAGGGAGACGCGCGGCCCTGGAAAATAAAATCTACCTTTCGACGGTATAATTCAGGAAACACTCTCATTCTCGATGCCCTTCGATGCTTCACTCTAAAGAATGAAGGAATAAGAGGGGTGGAAAAGCATATCGCTGCTCGCGCAATTGCGCGTCGACCTACATAATTTAATATCCCGGTTAACCTCTTCATTACCGATGGTCCCCGCGAGCGGACCATCGCCGGGATACAAAATAATAATAATATCGATCGGCCTGCGAACGACGTTGGGGTTCGGCGGGGTGGAATTTCATTCATACCGCGCGGCATGCGGAGGAATTTTTATTTAAATTCCATCGATCGCTAATTATATCGTACACGACCTTGCCGCAATATCCTTTTCTCCCGTCGCGGTCCGCCGAATTCCGTACATCTTTGAAAGGATTTCATTTGCATTTATAACGATTTTCCCTTTCTCCCTCTTCCGATAACGTTGTGCGATGGTGCGTGGAGCGATTAATATCGGAGAAAAATCGCGCAGAGCGGTGTGTCAGTTTAGTCGTCTTTTCTCGAGGAAACCGTGGCCGAAGTTTTTGATTAAAAGCGACATCGATACGTGGGATTACGTTGCTCCGATATCGGCAGAACCGATGATATCGGATATACTTAACTCACATAATAAACTTTACACACACATCACGCTAAGTAACACTTAAACTTTCGCAGACTCGTACATTTACGGGCTGTTGGAAAAATACGATTATATGCGTTCCTCTGTTCACGGTGACTGTACAGTACTGTTCAAGTTAGTAATCCACTCACCGACTGCGTGATGATCGATATAATTCTAATGCGACGGACACTTACCTGTGACAAAAGAAACTAGAGGATGGGATTAGGCAAGCGCAATTAGCAGAGCGACCATCCGCCATTGAAAATTCCGGCATTCTACGATACAACTGTCTCTTAATTCAGAGTTCTTCAATAAATAACGGATGGTTCAATAGCGACCACACGATAAAATGCAGTAATAACATAAAGAAAATAGACAACGTGATAATAATATAATAATAATAGGATAAAATGCGCTGCGAATTTTCCGACCGCGTTCGATAGATTCTTTAACGTTTTGAAATTCGAACGGGAGAAAATACAGGAATGTTTATCCGAAGCTATATGACGCGCGCTCTCCCTCTCATCTCCGAATTCCGGAAAGCGAGGGATACGAGCATTCCGCTCCCTATATCCCTCGTATGCAGCGCGCCGCTGTTTCAACTTTAGGTACGCCGTCGCCTTTTCCGATCGTCCGGAGTAACGTTTTAATGAACAAAGAGAGGGAGAGGGGGTTGCATCCCGAAGTGGTTCATGCCGGATTCATCTACGCCGGGAAGTGGCGTAACCTATTTTGGCGTGCGGTAATGGAATTATTTCCGGTCCAATAAATTTCACTCCGGCAAACTAAACTGGTCTCCCGCCGCCCTTCGTATACGCTTTTCCTTTCTCTCTCTCTCTCTCTCGCTCGCGCGTTACCGCACCTGCATCCGTACCTGCACGTGCGTGCGGCCGGAGAAACAAGTTCCCTCGGCTGATGCAAGTGTGTGTTCGATGTAGCGTGCTGGTGAGACGACAATCAGCACCTAAGGATCGGCGAAAACAACGGTGTTTATCCGTAACGTCGCTTCGCAGATTCGAAACACGACGAGACGAGATTATTCGAGCGCTTCTCCTGTTACACCGAACGATAATCTCGGACGATTTAAGGCGCGACGTGATCGGATGAATAAAACAGGAGCGATGACTTCCCGATGCGCCCCGTCCCGGAGCAAATTTTCGCCCTTATTCCTTTTAATATCTCATCGAAGACCTTTTCTACTATCTTGCGATCTCTGCACGGGAAAAAAATTCAAGTAATAATTACTCCGATACTTAACAAATCTTTCCGCGGATTAAGTGAATTTCACTTGGATTGAGTAAATATATATATATATCTTACTTGGATAATTCCTTTGGAAAATATTTTACTCGCATCAAGTAAATATTACTTCTGATCCAGATGAAAATTTGCTGAGATCGATTAAAGTAATTATTTACTTGAATCCAGTGTTCTTTTTTCTGCGTGCTACAGAAGAATCGGTATCGTACGTACGTGCGATACTTGTTTATTTCGGGGTATCATTTGGGGAATCGCTCGCCCGTGAAATCGCGAGTTTAGTACCTACGCGAAACCAATAATTTCACGCGGCAACTACGAAATTACTTCGAGCCGCGCTTAAGACGGTGTCCTCAGCTAACCCGTGTCCGGATCCGAGAGGAGGGAGGGCCCAGAGTCTGTCCTGAACTAAGACTAGACTTAGACGCGGGATTTCACGGGACATAATCTGAAAAGCTCGGCGTTAGCTCATAACCCATGCTCTCTGAGCCCAGCGCGCACTGAACATACGTCGGCATGCCTATTCCGTAGGCAATTGCGTCGTTCTACATGACACTCGAATGGCGCTCGTGCGCATGATAGTTCATTCCAAACCCTTCTGCCCTAAGATTTGTCCCGAATGCGAGGAACGTCTTGCGGAGGCATTGTAATGAGATATGGAATCACGCATCGTGCTGGAAACGCTAACTAAGTCAAAGGAATAATTCCTTGTCAGTCTGGCTGGTAACCGAGGAATTCAGAGACGTGCGCAATGGTACTCCGACGAAAAATCAACATTCGGGCACGTTCACGCGTTGAGAATGTGAACCGGTGTCTGCAACCAATTTTGACTCTTATCTCATTATGAACGCGTGTCACATTGAGCTTCGATACGTATGTCACAGAGTAGGCGTATCAGTTGTAATTCCCGTGAGGTTACTCAAATATTTCGCCCGGTTGAAACACATCGTGTCGCCTCCGAACGATGAATTATAGAACTACGATCTGTACACTCTCTTTCAATCTTCTTTTTCTCTCTCTTTTCCATCGAATTACGGATATATAGCTATTTAATTTGACAAATGATATGAATGTTAATTTAATGAATGTTAATTTAAATTTAAATTTTGTATTACGTAAATCCCAAGATTCTCTATTGTGATCCTGAAAGTTCGGCAAAATTTACAGGATTAATATGGAGTCAGAGTCTCGAAACTTGGATAAAACTTTGATAATAGATTTCTTCAGTAGCTTCATGCAATTCGTACGTTATCTCCTCCGTGAATTTTTAAATACGAAGATTAACTTTTTAAACTCTTGAGAGAATTAAGAATATGTGATTAAGCTCCGATCTATCGTATTCACGGCTCGATCGAATTTGAACGTCGTCTGTTTCGAGATTGGATTTCCAATTTATCGAGCGTGAATTTCAATCGAATTTGCATGATTTAACGTGGTAAGCTAAATGTTTAACAATTCGTATCTTTCCGTATGACTGCTCGGATATGAATCGC
Source organism: Dinoponera quadriceps (assembly GCF_001313825.1). Classification (NCBI taxonomy): domain Eukaryota; kingdom Metazoa; phylum Arthropoda; class Insecta; order Hymenoptera; family Formicidae; genus Dinoponera; species Dinoponera quadriceps. Next base: position 1,337,199 of record NW_014554780.1, read on the forward strand.
GATGGAATCGTGATTTCTTGGGAAAACAGCCGAACCACGGCCGTGTCGCCGATTTTCACGTTAGACCTCACGTTTCCCCAAAAGTACATACACATTTCCCGCGTTGCAATTAACGAACTCGCGGCAATACGTTCTGTCCGAGAAGCACAATCTCGGTATAATTCATTATACAATTCGCCCGATTCGCACTCCATTCGCCTTTGTGCGGCAAGTTGAGCGAGAGTTCACCTGGTTTCCGTCCGAAATCAGCAAACGCTTTCATCAACCCGGGTCGTTCATTAAAACCGTAAACGTTCGGCGGCGCATCCCCCTGGGTGGCTATTATGCGGTTTCCGGGTAATCGAATATTCGCGTGATCAAGGAGAAACAGTCTGTAACGCAATCGCGTGTCGAGTCTCGGGTCTTCGTAGTAAGGCTGCAATTAACGAATTAACTGACTAGGTGGCCCGAAAGAACGAAGCCATCGCAGTGATTGCCGATCGCGTTTTTCGGCTGAGAGAATTGTTTCTCGCAAAATATTGAGGTAATAAAGAAATATATTGAATTAACTAAGCAATTGTGTTCATAATAATTCGAAACAGTGTTTCATTTCTAAATGATACACAAAAAATGTTAAGTTACTAAATTAATATAAATATAATATATTAAAAAGTCACGAAAATAATAACATGTGAACTATGTGTTAATTTAACATTGAGACACTAAGTCGGTAACGCAAAAAAATTTTAACATTTAGACGAAAGATTTTCCACTGTAAATTCAGTAAACATCAACTAACAACAACGTTACATTAATATTATAATTTTTCACGTAATGACATATAACATGTGTTATTTTATATTTATACTGTTGTTGAGCAGAAAATTATGATATTGGTGTAACATTATTATCAGTTGATATTTACTAAGTGTATAAATATATAAATTTTAATATATATATATATATATATTAAAATTAAAAAAAAAAAAATATATATATATATATAATTCAGAAAAGACATCGAGCCAATCTTTACAGAAATATGAATTTAACGGATATTCATACGTTTATGAAAAGATTTATCATGATACTTCATGGTATCGCTATGTACGTATATTATTAATATATGATCATACAGTCGGCATAATAGTTCAGTACATTTTTTGGCGTTCTGATTTTCCGGGGTAATGCATATCCATCGTCAAAAATCGCACCGCAACCTCCGAACGAAGCGTTCTAAATAATATCAAATATAAAGCATTTTAGGAAACATCAAATTATTTAAACTGCAAAATATAAATTTCACTTCGTTTAAAACACTTCGTTACGCTTCGACAATAGTACATTGCGCCCATTCAGACGCGACGATTCCCAATTTTGATAATAACGATCGATGGGGCTCTAGCCGAGGTCACAATGACCTTATTCTACACCATGTCGTGGACAAATATCAAGGAAGCTTCCTTGACCGGGCGGTGACATTCGTAGAAAATTACAAGACCATAGCCGTCAGTGGCTAACGCGATTACAGTCGTCCCCGTAAAGACGAATGCGCCTTTTACGCCAGGTCCCGCCACCTGGTCTTAAGTGCATCCGCGCGTTAACGTCCGGATGACTTTATCCCACGGAACAGAAGTATCACTCTGCTACTTGACCGAGCGATATTGCCCAGTCGGAACAATAGCTCAGACCCGTTGAAATGTCCTCGTTAGAATATTATCGCGATTGCTTGGGCTTCAATTACGAGCGCCTGTTAAAAAGATTCACCTCGTCGTCCCCCTTGGAGTCGAGGCTGACGGACGGTTAGGTCGTTTCCTCGGCAATCGTGAAGAATTTCTCCGATGCACTTTCCAGCAGAAGACTAACCCTTGATAAAGGTGGAATGGTTTTTGAAGGAAAACAATCAATTGAGTCGACAACCGATAAAACGGTACTGCTTAATGACTTTGACCTTACACGGGAAGGGACGAGGCGACGGTTTGTCATCCGTTATACCGGATTCGCTCTTGTCCGACGATGAACATTTGTCCGTCGTCGCCTCGCGCGCTAGAGGCAAATTTACACGGCTTAATTCCGAAGATCGTTTCCGACGGAAGATTTGACGAACGGAATCAGTGTGAAATCATAACGGACAGAAAAGTGTTCGGCACAAAATCGAATATTCAATAATTGTGTTTTATTCTTCTAATATCGAATAATCAAAAAAATTAACGATTTCATTAAAAAATAAGCTTTACCTAGGAATACAGAAATGTTCGATGTGAATGGTTTTTACATTTAATAATCGCGAAGAATCTGTAACAGATCTTTCGGCAGAGATTCGCATTGTGATAAGTGAACGGAAAATGATTTCCTCCGGGCGGAATAATCGCAATTTAATCGCGTAAAATCGCCTTTAACGGATCTCCGCATGCTCGGAATAATTCGGTCGTAAACACACCGAGACACGGCGGTGAAATACGATCTCGTCAATGACTGGCACGCGATAGTTTTTGAGCGGGCCATGTACGCGCGTTTACACTTAAGTTGAGAGATATCGATGCGCATGTAACGCGCTGTAGTTCACTCGAAAAAAATATTACGAGCAACTTTCTCGCTGAAGAGTCACTTGTCCTCCGTTATATATCGCGTGTATTGTTGTTTTCGATGTGGCGCAAGCGAAGCGAATGGAGATTGTGTGCCGGATTTTAAATTGCCCAACATACAACGGTTCCCTTTCACTCGCGTCGACTTTCTCCGCGGCCTTTTCGCGGTTCGTCAGGAAGAAGATGGTCTTCCGATCGGATGACGCTCTTCCTTGTGCGTCATTATCCTCGATCTCACCTTTCCTAGTTCTTGAACCTTCCACGCTCTCGAACGCTTTCGTCTATTCCCACCGAAGTTCGGTCGTTAAAAGTAGAGTCTAGTATAGTAAGAGTCTAACCAGCCACACAAGATCCTTTATTCGAGAAACATCCTGCGGAACGTCCCCATAGTAACGTAAATTTTACAGAAAATGCCTGTTACATGAGGTCTGTTCGTTTTCGCTGCACCGCTCAACTAGTGCAATAAGTTGAAGGGAGGCAAATATATGTTTTCGAACAGACCTATGCTTAACTACAAGTGAATAAGGTGATGGTGCTTTCCTTGTAATTCGGTGATAACTCGCGCGGAACGAAATATGGAGAGCCGAGGATACTCTCGCGAGCCCCAAAAGTCGCCCGCCGATCGATTTCGTTCCGTGAAGAATTACGAGCGGCGGACGGGGGAAGGGGGGGGGGGTCGAGCTCTTCTCCGAACGCAGACACATTGCACCGTGGTTTTATTCTCGGGTACTCAGTTTTAGCTGGAACGGCGACACGTGTAAACGCGAATTTAAAAGCCGTTACGGTGCGGGCTATGATGAAGCACGGTGAAACTCGCGGCAGCGCCCTGGCTGAAACTTTGTTCAGAAATTCGGTCAGCGGCTGGAAATAAAGGCTCGAGGGCAAGAACCAGAACGGTCGATATTTTTTTTTTAATAAATGCGCCACACGGGATGGAATATGAGCGATTTGCACGGTAAAAAGCAGTAGAACGCATGGCCGGTCGTGGCGATTCGATGGCTGGCAAGTATCGCGGATTTCATATAAAGGAACTCGTTTCCTTCGCTTGCGAGGTCCGCGATAGAGTTGGGAAAACCGTTTTGGTCACTTTACATGTGTTGAAATTGCGGTCGGCAAAATAGAGATAAAACTGCGTCCTTAATTCGATTTCGACGAGATTGGAAAAATGTGAATTTTTCCCTCGCTTTTCCGTGTAAATCCCAATTTCTACGTCGCGGAAAGAAATATTTCGCAGGTCAGCTTTCGATTGATTGACGGCTTCTCCTCGCGAAAATACCGAGGACTCGGCCCCTTTGTCAGAAAAAGCCAGCTCACTTCCTCACACTGAGACTTTGTAAGATATTAAATCGCTCGACGACAGATTTCCTAGGAGTTCCCGGGCGGTCTTAACGTAGACAGTAAGCGGATTTCCCAGCGAGTGGAACGCGCGACGCTGATAGCACGCGTTTATTCACCTTTTCCCCGCGGGTGATTCCAAATTGTCGATAAATTACATATTCTATACTCCCCGGCGGAAGGCCGCGTAGGCTTTATAGCAAATCGCTCGTCGATGTCGAATGATCGCGTCTGCAGTTTCCTCGAATCTGTCGTTTCGCTCGTATGCTACATTGAGCACCGGGGAGAAAGATGGGCGATCGACTCGTAGATCTCCGGTAAAAAATAGTCACCCCACGCGTCATAGTCACGGTGGCTTTCAAACTTATACGAGATGTACTTTTTCACTCGACATAGTATATTTCCGGGGACGTCGCAAAAGCGTCGATTGTTTCAGACATGAAATATGATTACTCTTCGAGCTCTCGTCAACAATACCCTCGAGGCAAACCAAGAACAATCGCCGGATATTCGATGCATTGAGAAACGAACGCTATCTCGTGGCTGGAATCTTACACATAAAACATAACATATATCGAAAATCCTCCATTTCTTAAAGACACATCTGAACGTCTTCAAGACATTCTCCAGAAACCTGTTCCGCTCGAAAATCAATTATCAATTATAAGCGTTCATTAATTAGGAAATCAGCCGGCTGCTGTCGTTAAATCCATCTCGATTCAGGCAGCATTTGCCGAAGGAGCTATGCGCGATGCATAGCACAAATTCGATGCATTAATCAAACCTTCGATATATCGGACATCGATACGCGACGCACATCGTCGGGGAGCATCAAGTAGGAAGCTTGTATCGATCGGTCTTTTATAAATAATGCGGGGATATCTTTCGCTCTCGGATTTCCAGCGCGTGGCTCGGGCGCGCGTGTTACATTTTTTCCGCCGCCTTCCTCGCCTCTTTGGCCGAATTTACGCTGGTGAAGATCTCTCATAAACCCCGCAGGACGCACTATGTATCGGTTTACGTGAACGGCGTCCCCGACGAGTCTCTCCCGCCATTGCCGGTTTCCGTTAATAATTCTCTCCTCTCGAAGGAAGACCGGGCCTTCTTCTTCTTTGGCGCGCGCTGTCCGCTTCATCGTTCACCGTAAATTTCCGAGCCGCGAACAGCACTTTTCGCCGGTGAGCGAGAAAAAGCGATGGTCAGCACCGAAAATACCATCCGCGGTCAAAAATTTACGAGCGCGGGATCGCCGGGGCGGAGACGTCGAGTGGCGCTCGAACGCCGCGCGTTCAAAGGCCCACGTAGACTATAATAAAGACCGAACGAGCAGTTTTTCCCCCTTCTTTTTTTGCTCCCTTCTTCTGTTTTTTCGCATGACCGCGCTTTCTCGGGCGCAATGTTTCTTTAACGGAACGAGACACCCCCCCGCCGGCGTGTAAGCGAGAAGTACTTTTTTATGAATGAAACTTACCACGCCGGAATTTCATGCGCAATACACATGTTCCGGAGTAATTAAAACCGATGGAAATGACCGTTGACGCGCGGCAAACCGACCGGCGTACACGAGGCAATTAATATTTAACAATTAGCCCTCATCCCGGGCATCGCGGGTCCATTGGACTCGCGATGAAATTTCAAGAAAAAATTAAATTGTCCAGGGTAAATTATTATCCTCGAACGTGAATCAAATTTTACATAACGCTTAACGCGTTAATTGCTCAGCGAGTTTCATATATTTTTATTCGTTCACGTGAAATTTTCCCTGCAACATCAACATATGTGATGATAAAGTGTTGCATAATACGATTAAATTACGTCCCAATGTCGCATCATTCGCGGCGTTCGTCACCACGATGACCCCGTCAACGTGTTCATTCTACAAAGACGAGCGATCAGTGCGCATTCAACGCCGTGATCAAACTTTACTGCGAATGTTTCCGTTCGTACTTGTCGTCTGACGTGCCGAGTGAGAGAACTAAGCTTCCCCTCGTCGCACCAGAGCCGCTCTATCTACATATTACACGCGCCACAAATGTATTTAGCCGTACATACACGAACCGTCCATCCGTTTCTTCCACAAATCACGTTGATAATCCCCTATTATACCCCGGTGACGTATAATATCTTTGTCGCACAAGGAGGAAAGCTTAGCGTTTCATTTCGGATCGTAGCAGCTGCTTCGTGGCCGATTTTCAGTTTACCGCCGGCGACGTTCGAGAGAGGTCAAGCGGAAAAAAAAGGAAAAAAGCGAAGGAAGGAAAAAAGAGGAAAAATCGCGCGCACACGTAACTGCGGCCCTCTTCGGTGCTCTCGCGTATATTTTCCCTCTGCTCGAAGCCCGTTTCCTCCTCCGAGTGCATTAATCTCCCAATCCGGGCCACGCGAATACATTTAGATTTACTCAACGCTGCGCGGTAAAAGTTGCACAAGTGCCTCTTCCCCCTCCTAATTTAATCACCAGCGAGAACTGCACGCGCGTGCATGGCATGAATGTCGATTTGAAAAGTTAAGCATGACTGACGTCATCCGCTGACATACCGCGAAAGCGACGTTACGTGGATGGATGATACGCGCGGACGTAATTTGCATAGGAAGGTAGGAGACGAGAGCGAGCTAACGAGCGAGCGAACTTATCAAATAATCTGCATGTAATTATAGGTAGTAATAGAAACTTCCATGCAATTACTTTTGTCGACGATCGTGGGGAGGAAAAGACACAATCGACAAATCCGTGCTCTCTATAAATATGCGTACTCGCGAGTAGAGACGACCATTTTCACTGTTCTGTGAAAAGGTGAGCCTAGGTCAGGTGAACGAGCGCGAACAAACGATACATCAAAGAAAACGCGTTCGTTCGTTGTTTGCGCAGGCTAGAGATAAAAACGATTCAATCTGACGGTAATTTTAGAAAACTGGTAAGATGATGATCTTAAATGGACGTCGATAGTACTAATTAATACGCAACCGCGATACGGAATAGCGCCTTGGAGACCGTGAAATGTCGGAGAACGAGCGCGTCGTAATTACACAAATGTGATGTACCGGCGGTAGCTCGCGGCTTGATTAAACCGGCGAGAATTAGCAAACGCAGGCGGCAACTTGCAGGCGGCGGCAGCGAACTTTCGCATCAAGCCTGACGAAGTCATTTAACCGGCCAGCCTCTTACATGATCAACGTCGCGCGCGCCATCCCATCAAACTTTTCGGTCCGCGATTTAACTAATTAAAACCGCGCAACTCAATGTTCGCAACTCTTCGCACGCTCGACGGCGAGTTTTGATTGATAGAACTCGTCGCCGGTGGCTAGACATTTTTGCCGTCTTCACGTCCTCTTCACACGCGGCACAGGTGTTGTTGAAGTAAAGACACTCCGCCGCGCTATCTCACGATATCATTTTCGCTTGGAATTAAACATCGGAAACGTCACTGGCAAAAAATGTAAGCGACGTATCTGCTGAATATACAGATTTCATCGTCCGTATATCGCTGCGACGAGTTTAGAAAATAATCCCCGCATATTTTATTTACTTCGAAAAGCGTTACTTACCCCCGTTTTCGCGCCCCTGCTCAATTGCTCGCGACAACCTGACCGATCGTAATCCATCGCGAGCGCACCGACGATCCCGACACGGATAAGAGCCGTTGTTGTAACTTCGCGCGCCCCCTTCCCACGCGCTTCCGTGAGTGCGTGAAAAAGCGCATCGTTAAAATTTTATGGTGGCGCGCGTTCTTCCGCATTCGCGTGTGCACACGTCGCAACCGGAAAACAAGCGCGAGCACAAAGCGCGGCGCACCCCCTACAGACCGTCACGAAGCGTAAACCATGCTCGGTGAGGAGAAATTTGAATTGAAAATGAGCGATAATGGGCGCGCGAAGTGCCGCATTTGCGGTGTCGGCTGTGACAACAACGTTGCAATATAAGAAATAAAGGGAAACGTTTAATTCTCTGTTAGTCGCAAATATCCCCCCATTCCTATACGGCCTCAAACTCGTCTTTGTCAATATTTTTCTATTGTTCTTCACTATTTTTCATGTACCTTACTGGCCTGCTCTATCAGGCAAATGCTGAGGAGAGAAAAATTGTTTCAAGGAGCGGAGGGAAATAGTGGAGAAATGAGTATATACTAAGGAAGAGTTCAAGGGACGCGCATGAATTTTCGCACCCTTTGTCCTACGCCGTTCGGATCTTCCCCGCCTCGCGCTCTTTATATCGGAAGCCGAATCGGATGATCCCGCGCACGGAGATGCTTGTTCCTCCCTAGATACCGCTCGGCAAATAAATTGCCAAACGCGAATTATAATTCGACGAATTAATCCCGCGAAAATGATATTCGTTGTGCGCGACTCTCGCGGTCGAATCAAGTGAATAAGTGAAAAAGACCGCTAAATTCGCACATTTAATGAGGCAACATTGGAAGCAGCTTAGCAAAAACGGACTCACGGAAATCAATTATTATTGTCGCAATCGAGTGTAATCTCGCGTCGCGTTCGGAGGGTTGCGTTGTTGTTATTAATTCATCGTCTCATAAAAGACACGTTTTATGTGTCACCCCGTTATTAAATTAAATATTCCGCTCACATAAATTGACGTGAACGTGATATACGTAGATATCGAGTCGAGTACTGAATGAAGCTGATATAATTCTTATAACTTGCCTTATCGCTGAGCACGCGACATCTGTTATCTTTCGATATGCAAGGACGAAGTGTTTCAGATGTTCGAATATAATTTTTTATTTAATTACACGGAGAAAAATTTCCCCGGTATGGTAAATTTTATGCTGTCGCGGCAAAATCTGTCAGTTACTACGTGAACAGCAAAACGATTTATTAAAGCCGGTATTCGGTGCCGATCGGATTAAGTTTATCTTCAGATACTGTGTAGCTCATTTCATTGGTTAATATACGGGTATATTTAACGGCAAAATTTTTAATCTATATTTAAAGTCGAAAATAACTACAATTTCCCTCAGTGTATTTTGCTATAAGAATAAATCAATAAATATAGGAAGAACACTTTTGTTCTAACAGCAAATTAACGTATCCTAAGGATACAAATTTACTCAGCGGAACTTTTCCATCGACTGTAAATTGTATCGCTGCCGCAACGAACATGCAACAGCGGCAACGATGGTTTCGCTGCAAACTTATTCTTCCTCGTGTACGCGCTTTTACTTTTCACGGCTGCACATCCGGCGTGTGAAAATGCATCAAACCGGCTGACTGCTCGCGATTGCACCACCGTGAGTCCTGAGGGCGCGATAGTACCTTCCTGCCGTCAGACGGGATCCCCACGATCCCTTAGGTGTGCATCGTAGAAGAGGTGGAAGCCTCTATCTCTCTCCGCGCTTAGATGTACACCGTGTATACAGCGTTCTCCGCTCGCAAGCTTCGCTTCGAGCTGATTAACTGCAACGCAGCATCCTATCACGCTCTGCATCCCGCTCGAAATCGCGACGACTACCTCGACAGACGAGAGAGAGTTCGGTGTTTCCGAAGTTACAATTCCGAAGTGATGGTATCGATTTAGGAATCCTCGAACGCTCCCATGGGCGTGCTACGGCAATTCACAATCGTAAACCTATTTTCAATCATGGCCGCGTTTATTGACCTTCGATTCTCTACGGATCGTCGACTTTCGTTCCCGCGACACGTTACAAACATGTGCAAATTACTAATCTTTTTGAAACTAATCTTTTTTCTTTTTTTCATTTATCCGTGCAAGATTGCATTGTTTTCGATTAGAATATATTTTTCCGTAAAATTCTCCTATACTTAGGATTTATAAGTTCATTCTCGATGAAAATTTTATTTGTGCAAAACCTGCGGAAATGTTTCACCCTCAAAAGATTCAATTTCTTTCGAACGCGCTATCAGCTAAGATCCGGCGCTCGTGACTTTCGTACTTTTTATAGTTTCGCACTTTACATCATCATCTTTATCAAACCGCGAGACAATCGATATTACGCTAACGTAACGTAGCAGCGGTAAATAATGGCTCGCCAATATTGGTTCTTATTTCGTACGATTGCAAAGCGATATTTGCGCTATAAACACGCCAACGGGGATATACCGCAGCGATCGTGCATTCTCTTAGTAATCGCGATCACGCAGGTAGGATACCGAAAGTACTAGTGAGAAAAAGAGTCGGGCGATTCGCAATTTATCGTTCCATCCGCGACTAAATAGCGACTATTTCGGACGCTATCCCTACTCTAGCTAATGCGAACAAATCCGGTCGTTCTGCTCAAAGACATCGCTGAAGTTATATTCACATACGCGATCAAGTGAAACTTATATTCGAGCAGCATTGTCCACATGCCACCGTATCGATCCAATCACTGCGGCATCGCACCGCATCGCATGTTCAATAACTATTGAGCGTCGACTACTAAGGACTGGTATGTACTAAAGAGCAGAACTCGAAAGGGAATTCTCGCTTGGAGCCGAGATCAAGTGCGTGATTGCACGGAATCGTCGCGTTTTGCGCGTAAACTGCACGTTACCTGCTAATTCACGACGCGGCACGGTGATTGCCAAGCAATGTAACGAGGGTGAAATGCTGAATAATTAATTCTCGCAGTAACGAGGATGATAATCACGTCGTAATTCGCAGGAGTCGAGTTTCGACTACGATGTCGGAGATTCGTTTTTATACATTCATATTTATATTTTTACAGGCTTAATTTTAGCGTGTAAATTTCATTCTTGAGCAGTTCTAACCATTGACAAGAATTCGTATTTTATAATATATATTTTTTTTTTATCAAAAGTCTTTCAAAGAACAAGGAGAAAATTTACTTGTTTCTCTTTAATAGCATAAATAACCCATTTAATTGAATAAATACGAAAATGACACATCGGTTAAGAATATATTCTGGAGTTTAATTCCAGTACGAAAATGTCGAGTACGTAATAATTTCCAAGTTATGAACAATTAACACATTGGCTGTACAATTTTTAAAGTAACTGTCTAATCGTATTAATTATTAGAGATCCTGATAATCAATAACTGTACAATGCACAGAAATGCGATAAGCATAATTGAATTATATATATTCAATAATTATGTATCATAGAATAATACTAATATCACGGCACGGTATAATAGCGAGCGTTAAATAATGTAACGACGTCTTCAAAATACGACTCGGCGAGTCGTAGGTTGTGCAACCTTTCGAATAACGCGCGTAGACAAATGACCATCCGATTACAATAACAATCTTAGACAGAGAAAATGAGTGTTTCTTGTTCCAGATTTTGCGAGACGTGGTTAGTCCTGAGTTTGCGATATTTCGATAAGTCGGCAAAGAAATGATAAATATCAAAAGGTGATGAACGTCTGGAAAATCTCGTGAAAATCAATGTGATTTTTCCTTTGCTCGTAGATTTTTGCACGTTTGCCGTTAAACGAGATATACACTGCTCGAAACAATTAGTGGGTCGCATTTTCAAATGTCCGTGTTGTCCGATGAAGTATCGAATAATATTTTACGCCCACAAATATACCTCGAATATAACATGTATGTATTTACCTTCGTCATCAGACGGCGCATAGTTATACAAATAGTTTAATTCACACTGTATTTAATTAAAATCAGAATTGTTCGGCAGAACTATTCATCTATTATGATCACCTAATTGTTTAGAGAGCGGTGCAATATAATACGCATCAGAATTGCGCCATCACATGCGGAATTCGTGATTACCCCGTCCGTGAATTTCAATTTCGCAATTTTCATTGTCGATGTATTACATCGCGATTCGCGCGCCGTGAATGTGCGTCGGAATGACATTATATAAACCATCACGAATGAATTCAATAAAATTATTGTTGCGTTCGAAATGTATATTTATTGTTTATTCTACAAATTAGAATCCTCGCGAGAAATGGGAATCTCGTTTCCCGACGAATATTGCATAATCGCTCATGAAACGGGATATTTTCATTCTTTCCCGCGATTTTCTACCGGTTATCGGCTTGCGTTTTTTTTTTTAATATGCGCGATCCGCGATTCGCGAATGTACTTTCAAAGTGCCGGGATTTATTGCACTTTTCGTCGAAACCGTTGGAATATCGCTCGAATTATAGCGAAGTGAAAAAAGTGCGATCGACGTGGGACGCTCGACGGTTTGGGATACAGTAGCGGTTGCGTCGCTGAACCCGACTGTACGTCGCGAGATTTCCGTGCGAAATGGTCAGCGTGCAATTTTAATGCTCGCTGAGTATCAGATTATACTGTGCATGCGTAGGCAAAAATCGCGGTAATTTTTGACAAACCGTAGGGAATACTGCATGATATTTTAAGGGAATGCCATACTTGAAAATTCTATCGGCAGAATACTTACTTCCTCTGCAAAGTTTACGTCTAACTGTTTGCACAGAATTACAAATGCTTCTACATAACGAAAGTACGTGTGAAAATGAATTGTCCAATATGCGACAAGAACGATAAAAAATTTCAAAACTGAAGTCTCGACCTATCAAGCGTGGAGTAAGCATTTATTTAAAATAAAAATTTTGCAACTTATACATATCGAATGTGTGTTTGTTTTAATGAGGAAGATTTCAAAGAACATTTCTGTACTTTTACAGTTGTACATAAAAGCTTAAAAAGGTACGAAAAGTTTGCAGAACAAATTTTATACATCTTAGATCCTCCATTAGATATGGTAAAACAGAGTAACGTACATTCATCTTACTCGCACTTATATCGCTCTAATATTTACGTAAGACCTATATATATATATATAAGGAATACAAACAGAATAGCGCGGTCGTGCCAATGTTTATATAACATAATATTTTAGAGATCGTCTGTACGTTATCGACGCTTATCAAGTTCGTCAACGGCTATAGAATCCCCTTAAGTTCTGCCAAGTTCAAAATATCGCCACGCTAATTATTTCTGCGTATGTAGGTGGCCGCATCCATTGTTTACAAAGATGTTGCAAAAGTTTTAATGAGAAGTAACTATTTTAACAAGACGTGGTGTAGACTTCCTTTCGCGCAATTACTTTCGTCACAGATTGCGGATAGAAACCGTTATGCCGTTATTACGAAAGTTTTAATAATTTTAGCATAATAGTTCGACACTAAAGTACATGTAAACGCTGTCCCGACGACGATATGGGAAACTCTCAGCCTCTGTAAAATTTCACTTGTTTGTATATATATATACATATACGGGTATACACGATCAAAATAAAAAATGTTCTTTTCCGGGAATCAAATTGAATTTGGATTATATGCGTTCGATCCGACACGACCAAATTCCGCAACACAACACGCCTCTAGGATCGAATAGACACAAATGATCGGAGAAAGAAATCTTTGAAACGCGACGCGCGATCAAATTCTCGATTCGGTTTACCGTCACGCGAGGCGTGCAACGCGACACGGAACAATCGTGAGTGAACAGCAAAACTACGCGAAAGTGAGATTAATTCGAGCATCAAACGTTTAACTTCCGTTTATTAGAAATACGTAAAAAAATACATCATCGATAATACTAGTTTACAAAAATGTATATTTTTTTAATTGTTTTGAATCAGATAAGGTGTTTCTTATGGAAACGAGCCAAACTTCATTAGCATGTCAGATCTTAAAGATAACTGAAGTTTTACATACAACGAATGGCTGTTTTGCGATATTAAAAATTTTTTTGTTTACAGAGAAAATATTGCAGTAATTTTCACTTTTTAGTCCCAAAGGCAGCCCGTTTTACGGTATATGAAATTTTCACGACAACACGACAACATGATATTTTACATCGACGAGACGAGACCCCCACCCTCGGCTGGAAGAGGTTAGTGCAGGGAGCAAGATGCGCTATTAACAACGATCTTTCCGCATTTCGCGCGGTACAATTTTCAAAGCAAACAAGACGTCGTAAAGTAAATCCCGAGCAAAACGCGGGCGTTTCTAAAGCGCGAATGTTGCATTTATTAGACCGCGTGATAAACGACTCGCAGGTGCTGGGCGACTCGGACAACAATACGCGCAAACTTGAAAAGTTCCGCGACGTTATCCCGCAGCGAGATGTAATGCGCTGGTATAATCGGCTCGCCCGCGTCTCTTATTAAAAACTTAAATTCACGCGCGCACAGCTTTTATTTCGGATTCGCGCGTGGTCTAAAGTTCCGAACGTAAACGTTTCTTTCTCATGAATTATTTATCGTTTGGTACGCGACGTTGTAACGCACAATGACGCGCGCGCGAGAATTTTAATCGTCCGCCGAAACATCGGAATTTGCATCTGTATTGTTGCGATCGTTGCAGAATAAGCGCGGACGGAGAAGTCATTATACAAATTTATTTGCCGGCTTCCCTCCCGGTATCGGCGATACCTCCAGCCGAGATGTACCCTCGAGAAACGGGCAATAAATGCTTCGCCTCTTTTCATTTCTCCGACCGATTGCCCCGTTTTTCATCACGGCGCCTTGCTGACGTTATCCGGCAAATTTTACAGACTGCCACTCGTTATCGATTGCCGTTTGCTGAATGAAATATGAAACTAAGTGGTATTTCTATAAACGGCAGGATTGCAAAAAAATTCTCTCCGAGCGATTTTCCTTTCGCGACGAATCGCGACGTCTCGCCCGTGAACGAGATAAAGTAACGTATAAACCAGAAAAGAACTGCGAGAAATGCGATTAACCAGTGTAAGCGAACGAGTGGGGATCAAACTGATCGCACCCCCCTTACGAACCATTTTCTCTGCGATTTCGAAGAAAAAAAAACCGAAACCCCCCCAAGTTTATGCGCACGTTCTTATTTCGTGTCGCCCGGAGAAGGGTTTAACGGTAACGTTAATATTTGTCGGGACTTCCCGCTACCCCCCGGAGGGGAGGAACGCCGTCGTTACAAATGTCCTTGACGGCGGGTATTGGATATATGGATAGTCGAAGAAATACAAGAAGCAAACGAAGGAGTATCAGTTGCGAAGGTAGCTTGGAGAAATTCGCCGAAGAAGCCGTCGTCGTTGCCTCTTTCGACTCGGCGAATTACTCGCACGTGATCGCATTCAGGTACATCGGGAACGATACACCGTATTGCGATCCACCGCGGTATTTGTATTAAAGTAATGCGCTTAATGCAAACACACGTGCACTCACGTAGAGAGGGACGAGCGCGGCGCAACGTTTAATCTGGTAATTAATGCGCTCAAGATCTGTAAATATTTAGAGTGAATCCGCGCTAATGGACGTTTCGACGTTGTTCGCGTCATTACAATATTATCCGCAAAACAGCGAGGGATACACGGTAAAATGTTATCTGCCCAGCTTGAAAAATCGTGCGAAAATTCAAATATACGGAAAAAAAATCCAGTTGCATTAGCCGGAAAGGAAGTAACCATTCTGGCCGGAGAAATTTCTTATGGCCCAAATATGGCTCTTGTGCAATCCGAAATTCTGTTTCCTTCAACGAAAATGCATTGAATTTATCTTCAGACGCCTCGTAGCCAATGAAAAGAGAATCTGAAGATAAACGGTCTTAAATATGAGATCTGACTACGAATACCGGCCTTAACCCATTAGTTGTCACGATCCCCATTTGGGGCTGAAAACAAAACATAATTTGAATATAATTATACTGTTACACAACTTTTTGTGCATATATATAACTTATCCGGCCAAAAATTTCAAAAAAAAATTTTGGCAGTTAACGGGTTAATGCAGAATCAAAAATGTCGCGCCGTTGGATTTTGAGCGCCGAGGAGGGATTTCCCCCAATTAGACATCGTTGCGGCTCATCCATCTTAACACAGAAGTTTGTCAAGCTGCGAGCTATCCCTCGTTCCCGAATTCGGACTTGAGATTGGAGTGTCTGTGAAATCTGCCTTTATCCACCGTTTCTCAAACGACCCGCCACTGCGTACTCCCGCGTGTTCATCCGATTAATTCGCGCGATACGTCAAACAGGAGCACGCCGTTGGAAAAAAAATTCACGGCGGATTACGTCGTTTTTCCCAAACGCAGTCGCGAGCTATGGGGGAAACGCAAACAGAATAATGTAGAGTTGCTTAATTCTTCAGTAGGCCGCTTTGTAAACGTACGGAGAGAAATCATTCATCGCGCGTCGCGCATAAATTTGCCCGATCCGATTACGATTTTGCACAAGCGGCGGTTACATTGAATATTTCCAGTTCCGTGCGAAACGCAGTTGCTTACAGCATGGGAGAGAGAGACTCTGAAAAATTTATCCTTATTCCCTGGTCAATATCACGCGACCACGTCAAACAGAAAGTTGCATTCGGGATGCTGCAACTATGCAGAGAGGAATGTGAAATATGCAACACGAAGTAGCCCCCGATAAAATCTCAACCGAAGAAATATTTAACAGGGGAAGAAGAGGCTTTCCCGAAAGAGGAGGAAAGAACATTCGGTAAAGTAATTTTTGCGCGGTCCGAGATGCAACTCTGTCCTATTAACCAATGCAAAGTTGGCGCGCACACGCAGGACTCGACGTACAATTTCGCTCTCTTCGACGCGATGAGAAATTCAAATCGGCCGAAGGAGAGAGGCGAGATCTGTGCGAAATATGTCTCGTTAATAAAAAATTTCAACTTAAGAAAAATATACGCGGCCGTTTTCCGCGATAATGCGTTTAAATCCGCGGGGCAACGTCAAACTAACAAAGTTTGTCGCGTGCATTCGAATGAAATTTTTCCAGCAAACGTTTTGCCAAACAGTTTGTAACCGAAACGTTGTTTGCACGGTGAGAGCTGTTTGTTGGGGGAAAAACTGAAATAGGTCAATGAATACCCAGTCGAAAAGAAACGCGCGCGGAGACTGCGGCGGAGTGTAAAGAGCCAACATAAGTACGATAATGCAAATGATATCGATAAACATTTGTGCAACAGACGACAGCTGAACTAACGGCGATAAGCTCGCCGGCAAAAAATACGAAGAGAACGTAGGAATCTTCCATCTTGAACCGTCCACTTTAATCCCGCCGCTGTGTGAACACGAGAAAAAGGGAATAATACGAGGGCAAAACGGGACTCTCCCCGCATTTTTAATCTCTCGTTTACTCCAATTCGCAATGATCCGAATAAATATTGACATGTATTGCCGCTCAAAGCGCCGGTGTTGTTGCGCCAACAAACCTACGCGAAACGTGTGCAATTTGCTGATTGTGGAGTATCAGACGACGAGCGAAACGCTCGTTTTCATCGCGAATTATCCCTCCGTGATCGCTACATGCGATACGGGACGTTATACAATATAAAGATATCGCGACGAAATATCGAAATCGGGATCCGGATTTAATATCGCAAAATTATCTCGCGAATTTGCACCGAGGAAATGGCGTTTGGTATATTTGTGACTGTAATATAATAATATTTGTGATTATAAAAGGATATTATAATCAGAAGAACCATTTTTGCAGCAACATTGTTACCACAGTATCAGTGATAATAACTTTATGTAGCGTATTGCTACCTTTTTGGTAGGACAACAAGAGAATGTAGCCGATGCCGCGAAAATATTGGATTGATGCAAGAATTCGTTCCGTTCTCTAATCAAAATGTATATATAACATTTATAATATGTACAGGCAAGCCGTCCCATCCGTCATGTATTTGTTATACGGGAAAAAGGGAATAGCTGTCCAGTATAGTAATATTGACATTTAGTCACTAAATTCAGTTTTTACCTATGGGAGCTCAAAACTAGGTAAAAGGCGAAAAATTAGCTAAATTAACTAAGTTTTTGTATTATACGGGGAGCCAATTTTCACCTGTGAGTGCAATTATTTTTGTAGTTTAGGTCAATGTGAACAAAACGATCCCCCACCACTTCGCAAATAACCTCGAAAAATTTTGCCCACACTATCCCGCCCCTTAGGTTCACAGAAATTCCAGAATTTCTGAGGGAAAAACTGATTAAAAAAACAGAACGAACTTTTTACAACAACTATAAAATTTAACTATAACATTAACCATTTCTCTCTATCAATGTGGTATTTCATGAATCTATATTCAGCGTATAGTTTAACTGAATAATTTTCATGTGTTAGCTCGAGCGAACAATTTCTAAATCGTCCCACCGCGAGAAAACAATTTCATTCAGCCGCTGGAGTGCTGAAAGTATTCGAATTCCGTTAAGTTCTGCCACGCAGCGGAATTCGTTTGTCACTCGGCGAGACGTGCCGGTTCGCGATGAGAAAACGAGACCGTTTGCGGAAGCTCGCGAGCCGGCACGAATATGAATTCCGGGGCAGTTTTTGCGACTTGGCCGTTCGTTCACGTGCTTCTTCTTCGATTGCACCTTCTTCCGTAACCCGGAAGGAGACACGTACCCGCCCATCCCACGGATCTCGCTATTTATCAGGCGTTTCGGGGCGCCGATAAAACGGCGCGCAGAGTGGCGAATAAATTTCCGTGCTTCGCCGGAAGTACGGACCCGCCGATTGATTCCGGACCCGTTGCGTGCTTTTAGCCTTGAACCGGATCGCGAAGAACGCGAGTTAAAATGTACGATTACGGCGTGTCGTGTGAAATTTTAAAATACCGATGCAGCAGCGGACGAGGCGCGAAGAACCGCGTTGCTGAAAAATTCACGAGGATTGTCGAGCGTGTCTGGATTCCGGGCATTGCGCGTTTCGCTTTCGACGCGCGAAATCAGCGGGCCCTTTGATTTTCGATGAAAAATCGCTGAGGCAATTAGACGAAATCGCACGGTCGAGTTAACAGCCGGCGACGTCGGTTTATCGAGTATACACGCGCGACGTAATGCATAACGAAATATTCCCTCGCCTTTTTCCCCCACGCAGGGGTGAGAGAGAGAGAGGAAGGGAGGAAAAGAGACTTTCAGCGCGCGTACGTGAAATATTTCGCGATACGTGGAAATTTCCACTTGAGAAATTTCGAAGCGCCAAACTATCGATAAGCAACGTCGACATCTATCCAGGCGTGATATATTTTACTTGGGAGAGAGAGAGAGAGAGAAAGAGAGAGAGAGAGAGAGAAAGAGTTCTCGATGTGTGGAAAAATATGAGTCCGGGAGGATCCTAAAGATAACGTAATCACGTGAAAAAAAAAAAAGGGAAAAGATACGACAGAAAAGCGCCCAGATATCGAAACAAATGACTCTGTAAAAAAGTATCGAGTGTAGTTATGTTCGTTTGCATACACACACATATTCATCCACTGCAATTTTATATTTTGCATATATATTTCTCCGTGTGCAAATATACACATATCTGTTGTAGGGAAAAAAGGACGTGAAATTATGAAAACTATGTGAAATTACGTGTTTTTTATCCGTTGTAATTCCACCGTCATACACTGCCCGCCGTCACTGCGGCCTTGATTAAGTGCAGTCTTTTGTCAACATTAAAGCGATTTTCCGTACGATTTACGTAACAAAAGATTCTTCCTCATCGGCTGGTAATCTCTACAAAGGCGGAGTCTACGCCGGGCGTTTTATCGAGCGACCCCATTATAATTAGTTATGATGTACATACGTCCGTAGCCATTATGAATATGTACGTGGATAATGAGTACCCGTCAGCAGTCTTTGATCTCTTCCGTGCTGGAAAAGTGGTCTATCGCGACGTCGCTACGTAAGCGTTCGTGCAAAATATATATAGTACGTGTCACTCGTGCATAAAACGTTTCCCGCTCCGTATGATCTCCGGGAGATAAAAATAAAAAGCCGTGATTTTGTCTTAGAACAGAATTTCGGCCCATTCGGATCCTTTTTGCGATCTCATTCGGAAATTCCGGTCAGTCCGTTGTTCTACCGAGCGGCGTACTCGCGGATTATATGTTCGGCCCGGTTTTATTGAAATTTATCCCCTCCCTGCCGTCTTCTCTCGGCGAAGGGAGATCGCCGGCATTAATTGGCGAAAGTTTTATTCGAACCTAGCCTAGGTTTCTGCTCTTTGGCTTTGCACCCGGCCGTGACGCGTGAAAGCCCTCCGCAAACTTATTCGGATCGTCCGCCGAGGATAATGGCCCGAAGTTGCCGGATGCTAACAGCGAGTTCGACGCAATGAATCTGGGTTGGCTTCGTGTTAAAGTGCACACTGCCGCTAAAACTCCGGTTAAAGGGACGTAACAAACTTCGTCGCTGCATGCGGGGTCATACACGTACGGATGTTTGCCGGGCACGACGTCTTTCGTAGCTGTTTCGCTTTTTTCATGTTCCTCTCCGCGCAATGGTGGCCTGTCTTCTACTCATTTCAGAAATATATTTTGCTGGCACAGCAAATTGTTAGTTACTGTTAGGAACAGCAAGAGGACTTGTTACAAAATCATTTGGCTGTTGTATAGCAAAATATCGTTGTGACGGTGATAAAATTGATGTGAGCACCTTTCAATGCTCGGAAAATGTCTGAACGATAGTCGATTTCCGCCCAGGTGCGCTCGATCATTTCAGACGTGAGCGACGCTGTAGCAGCGATGGACCCTGTCTCTCAAGTGTTGCAGATCACGAATCTTCTCAGCGTACATTATATATCATCGCTGCTATAGCGACTTTGACGCCAGGGCGGAGATCGACTATCGTTTAGATGTTTGCCGAAGGGTGCTTATATTGAAATATACTACACTGAAAGAAGGATTTGGTAACAAATATTAAAATTTGGTTAATATATACTGACCACATAATTTAGTCCCGTAAACTAATATATGCCGACCACATAATTTAGTCCTGTAAACTGTATCGTAGTTCCGTGCACTGTACATACAGTATATAGAATTCTAATTTGTTTGGTTGCAGTAATCAAGCATTTCGTCGGCATATATTAACCAAATTTTGATACTTGTTAGTAAATCTTCCTTTAAGTGTAAAGTACACGGAGAAAATATTGCAATAAAAATTATCATGAAATTCTGTAATATCAGATCATACCGGAATTATGACTGAAATTATCATGTGCGTTGTAATCTTTAGTGATGTACACAACGAAGTACATCGCCAAAGATTATAACATACATCATAATTTTAAGTATAATTCCGGTATAGTCCAACAAATTATAAAATTTTATGGTAATTTTTATTACAATATTTTTTCCGTGTATGAAAAAAAAAACAAGGATTTTCTGTATCTTTTGATACGTAATAAAAATGCTTTTATGGTTAAATTAAATTATAATTAAAGAGCCATTAAAAAGCCAAGCACGGTTAACACAGTGCCATAATAAAGAAACAAAACTTCTCACATATGTTTGAAATTAAATCCATACGTTTTGGTCATATTTGACCCTCTTCAGTGGAATCGCAAAATATAACGGAAGCTCGTTTCGAACGCGGTTGAAATAATTGTCATTCCTTCGCAAATGATAAATTAATTTTCCGATTGTCACACCGTCGAGGAATTCGAAGAATGTGTTTTAAATAGCGTGATATCTCGCGATAACCACTGGATATTAAATGAATAATACGAATTCTAGTTTTATAATGTTATATTCTCAGCATTCCGCTCTCCATGCGCGCTCTTCATGCGTGTAAATAAATATTTATACAAATTTACGGATTAAATATGACGTAACGAAGCTTTATGAACATGATATGAGGAAAAATTTAGCACCTGGTTGATGCACTGCGCGAAAATATATATGCGCAGTTCGCATTAACATATGGGATATTTCGAGGGCGCGATCTAACGTCTAACGTTCTCTTCGTAGCAACGGCAATTTAGAGTCAGTCGAATTTTGCAAAACGTTTATGTGAAACATATATCCTGTATGAATGGAGAAAGTAACAGGACAAACGAGAACTAATTTGATCTTATAGAGAACGCTGTTTCTGCAAAACGAGCAAAGGGAAAAAAAGGAAAAAAAGAGAGGAAACGTTCACTTGAATTTATTTTCCGCTACTTTATTCCCCGTCACTGTTACTTCACGCTGTACATCTAAATACAATGCGTTTCAAGGAGAAGATTGCGAATGCCCAAACGAGCAATAAGGACCGCGCGGCTTTGCCATTGGTACTGTACAATGGCAGGATACCCGATCTCCTGCCATTTGCAACGGAAAAAAGACCCGGCGAGCTTCCCATTCGCTGTAAAGCTCAGTCCAGCTGCCGCATAATAAATGGTCGATTTTAGTTTGTCTCGTTTTACGCGCCTACCCGATGCGCGAGAATAGCGCAGGGGGGAGGGACACTGACTAATGGTCGATTTCGTGCAGACTAAGCTCCCGACAAAAGTTAAGTTAGTAACGAATAATTTATCAGGCAAAACATCGCGGACCTTGTTTGCAACGGTTATTTATTACGATCGCTACAACACAAATCACGGAATGTCTTACAGCTGATGTCGTCTAGGATGGAAGTAGGAAATACGAAGAGAGAATCTCGATCCCGTTTTGCATAATTTAACCAAAATTACATGCTTGCGGTATATTATTACTTCAGCTCGTACGAAACGACGGGTAATTTACTTATTTGTCGATCAATTAATCAGTAAGTTTTAATTATTAAAAATCAAAGTGGTCATCAAATGCGAATTATTGAATTGGAGTTTCATTGTTATTTCAAATTATTATTGTTACTCTCGGCTGTTTTAAATTGACGCAATATAACATATAATTGAAGTAGACATTATGAAATTTAATTATACAGTTAATTTAAATTAAAATAAGTGCGTTGACGACAATTTGGCTTTACCTTAAATTATCTGCCAGCGAAGCTACGTACAAAATTAAAATTGGAACTGAAGTTATCGATACGCATACGATAAAATAATCACCGCTCGCTGTTCCCTTTTCGGAGGATGTTTTATATTTCATACCAGTTATCTTGATAATAACTTGGAGGAGGAACACTTAGAGTAATGAAGTACATCAGCAAAATGCCGGGGAGTAATATATAATACAAACCAATGAGGGTGGCTACGTAACGGGCGGAAATCGGAAAATGATCAACGCGCTATCAGCCAGCTTCCAGTTCCGAAACGTCACCGTTATTATCTGCGCCGCGAACTTCTGCCGCGCGATGTACTCGCGCCTTATTTCATCGATATATATAGTTACGTACGAAGACGCGAAATCGTTATACCGCAGTTCCTAATCTTCGCACGATCGAATTGCGAGTTTAATGGCGCAGAAATAAGCGGCAGAGGTTATTGTCTCTCGCGAAGAAACTTGCTATCTGCAAGCCGCCGGTGTTCCCACGTATTCTCGCGCAAACGAAAATGCATGCTTTACGAAATCCCGTCGGATTAATTAAATGTATTTAAAATAGTTGCTCTGTAAATTAATTTTCTTGGGAACTTGTCCCAATTTTAATAGCATATTAATCGAAAAACGACCACCCGTAGGCGACACGTAGGAGAAGTGCTGTCTTCTTTTCTTAAACTTCTTTTCTTTTTTTTTTCTCGATATTCGGAAGGCTAAGCTCGTGCGGAAACTTTAAATTAAAATTAAATAAAAGCTTCCTCTGAAAGTGCAGCTTATTATACAGAGCTTGTCTACAATATCGCTAATTCGGCCATACCAAAGAGCTGTGGTCGAAGCTTCGCCAATCCGGGCAACAGTGCAGCTTTCGAGGGCTACTAAACTCTCTTCCGCTCTTCAGTTCACGCCGCCGACTCAGCACTCTTCAACTTGTATTTTAAGGGCTCGCCCGAGTTACGCTCAAATAAGAGCTAATAAAGAGGCGAGAACGTTGCTGCGAATTTCAAAATCTTGATTTTATCCCGCGCATTTATCACGTCGAGTACCCTCGGCCTTAACCAGATTTGGAAAAAGGGAAATCTGTCGCATTACGTATTCTCCGCGAGAATCCTCCCGTTCTCCCTTCCGAGTATTTGGGCTCGCGTTTCATTTCGCATGAAGCAAAGAGGAACGAGTCTGCAAAGTGTTGAAAAAGAATTCGCCGAGGCTTTATATTAGCTCATACGGAATATTAACTTTTTCACAATTGGTATCTACCAGACGAGCGAACTCGCTCGTATCTCCCAATCGAAGCTAAGTTCGTCAACGCGGCGTGATATGATAGCATAAAATGAGTTTTTCAAGAATTCGTTGAAACTTGCATTATATTTGCTAGAGTGTTCCAAAAGGAGATATTTAGTTAGAAGGAGAATACTGAAATATCTCCTGTGTTTTTAATGATATGAGAAAATTAATACATTAATTGACATTGAAGTATAAAATGTATTGAAATATTAAATGTCTTATTTTAACATTTACACATGTTGACAAATACTAAATTTACGAGTGACCCTCAGAAATCCTACTCGACGATTAGAGTAGCGTTTATTAACCAATCACGATAAAGAAATCTTTGTTCTTTCTATCTTGATTGGTCAATTAAATGCTGTTCCACCCGTCGAGTAGGATTTCTGAACAGCTCTTGATGCGCCACGGCACTCTGCGATACACTACCTTAATTGTCTCGCGTCGCGATTTCCGAGCGCTTCTCCTCGCGATGCAATATCGCGCTCGGCGTCCTCAAACATTCCCGAGGTTCCGGATATCAATTCTGCGGAAGAATCAAAGTAGTTTCTCCCAATGGAACGTCCAATTACACGTGCGAGCACAAAAAGTCATGATTTGCGTTTTCACCCGTCTCGCGATTCAACAGTTATCGCAACGGTAGCGCGTATTTTTCGAGCCAATTCGTTGTTCCGAAACCCGCGCGTCCACCTCGAATAATCGGTAACCCGTGAAAGACAAAGCGAATAACGTTTTTTTGACACGCGGTATTCATCTCTCCTGCAACAGAAGCCAACGCGTGAGCCTTCATCGTTTTCAGAATCCGCTCGTCGTCGGGCTACGCGCGAATTAATCGCCGCGGTGAACAGTTCGATCGGATTTCCTCGCTTCCAAAAGCGAGATATTAACACATTAAGGGCGGGAGTCGTAGTACTACGATTTATCTCGACTGCGGCTTAAAGGCGGGAGTCGTAGTAATACAATTTAGCTCGACTGTACCTTAAAGTTTTTATGATCACACAAAATATCGCCCGCTCTAGGCCGAAAAACGAGGCGGGCGGCCGCCGCGCTACCTAGCATACTTTCGTCGAGATCGCCCGCCGTTAATGTGTTAATATAATGAACGAAAAAAAAAACGAAAGAGAGAAAGGGAGAGGGAGGGAAACTGACGAATTGTAACGAGTGCGCTTCTTTAGCGCTTTGTTTATTAAAGGCCGTGTCGGAACGCGCTCTTCACCCTCTGCGTGCAAGCAATTTTACTCGAGAGACGGGCAGCGAAACAGCCGACGGCGACGATTCACGACGAATCAAAATTCCTGCTGGCGCAGCGACAATTTCGTGCGGCTATTAGGTAGTGGTGAAGCACATGTATAATGCGGACGTGTCGGCGCACTGGACGATGGAATTGTCAAGACTGACGGGGGGCGCGCGCAAGAATAATAATTCGTGTTTCGCGGGGGGACAAAAAGAGAGCTTGCATCAGTGCGGTTAGTGTGCGGGTGCAAGCCGGGAAATTTAGATACTTTCAACTCTCAGCTAAACTAGAATACGCAATATTTCCCACGCGACTGTTCGTCGAGAGAGAGAGAGAGAGTTCGAAGATTTATGACATTTTCCAAAAGCGGCGTAATATTATTCTTTTTTTCCGGGAAAAACGATTGTCCAGGTAATCGCAGATTACGCGACGTTTTAATTCGATCCCGCTGAAAGGAAACTATTCGGTGTTTGTAATTATAATTATTATAGTGAAAGAATTGTAAACAGAAGAATTTTTATAATAAGCTTTACTAAAGTGTCAATGAAAATGATCTTACGTGCAAGTTTTGCTATTACTATTTCTGTAGTTAAACCCGTAAGAAGGATATAGTTAGAGTCGTAAATAATTATAACTTCTCTCAATGTAGGTGCCGATAGTTTTAACAATCGTCGACCAACACCAATATTACATCGGTAAGAGTGTGAAATCTCCCCCCCCCCCCCCCCCNAAAATTCTCTTCTGCAGCATTTTGTTTAATTTTGACTGTTACCGTTCGTTTGGTGGTCGCTTTCTGACATTTGATAATCCATCGTGGCGTTTAGTAGTCGAAATTTTAATTGTTATTATGGGAAATAAGATATGACAGCGTGCTGTCACTTTATGTAACTCACGGCGCGGAATCAACCGCGAAGCGAGTGAATAATTTCCTATGAAAGGAAAAAAGAGAAGCGCCGCCGGTTGATCTGCATGTTTAATACGGCAAGCAACGCATTTAATGGGAAATAATTCCGTTATGCAAACGGCTCTCGTGACGACGCGAATAGGCACAGAGAGTGCCGAGTGTTGCTCAGCAAGTGGTTTCGACTGAAAGCTCGCATAAAGCGATTTATACTTCATCCTACAATTTGTGCTACAGAGGCTGTCGGATGAGCATGTTGACGGAGCACGGATTAGTTGGAGGTGCGTCATGTAAAATCGAACACGTTAACACTTTGGCCCTGAACGACGCTGTTGCTCTCAACTCGTAATAAATCGCCGGGAAGTCGGCGACGGTCATTTTTCTCGTCCTATCTCTCATCGTGAAAAAACTTTTCAAATTTTCGTCCCAATATATTCTTCTCTCGCCTCTATGTAATTCTTCTCTTTATTCTAAGAAATAATTTTAAATCCTTTTGTTATTTTACGAATGTCTCAAAGTAGGTCGCGTGTCCCCTCCGCTCCAAACGATAATTTTATAGTCGTAATTTTATAATTTAGCAAAAGAGAGTTCAGTCATTTAATATATAATTATTATTTGAATATATAATAAAGAATACACGGAAATTTGATTGAATCAAAACACGTTTGGTTCGTTCACTGCGCGGAAAAAAGGATTAGCTAAATTAGTTGTAACATACGGACATTTTTAGCAGCATTTAAAATTGCTTAGGGGAAGTTCGGGTAAAACTATTCCTTCACGTATATTTAACTATTCTTTTCGTCACTCTAGCATCGTACTTTAAGTTGAAACAACATATATGAATGTAGAACAAAATGTATTTGTGTCAAACAATTAATGTTTCCGATATGTTAAAATGTTAACATACGACCGTGTTATTTTAACTCAAAATTTTGAGTGGACTTTCTGGGACATGCGAAGAATACTAAAATTAACATTTCATTTGTTTCTGTGTAAATAAATCAATAATATTAAAAGAATTATTAGGTATCTGTTTTAAACCGAGGAACTTTGGGGGACGCCGTCGAATTTACTGGGAGAGAAAAATTGACTGCGGCAAACCGCTAAAAAACACCCTCGCGTATATTTTGACCCGGTGCTCCAGTTAGTCCGTACGGTACGTGAGTTTGTACACTCGCACCGGCAGGGCGGTACGGGGGAAAAGAGGATGATTGAGAGGTGGGAAATACAAGGAAGTCGAATACGTCACGCGCGGCTTTTAATGCCGCCGCCGCCGCCAGGCCAGGAATGCTCTGAAAGCAGCACTCGGTGCAGTTTATTTAATTGCTCCGCAATTCCGCGTGGCGTGAGTTCATGCCAAATGGTTGTCATGTCGATAACCGCCGGCGGCGGAGCCGAGTATGAGAGGATCGCGCGAGAGATGCGTGAAGGACGGTCGGGCTTGTCGAGGGAAGACTCTCGATGGCGTTTTTAATAAACAACGCGTATTAATGGAATAACGAAATGAAGACGCAAAAAGGGTGCTCGCCCGACTCTGGAAATGTACAAGTTAACGTTGGCATTCGTACGTATGCGGTTCCCATCGAGCGAAACAACAAGAAAAATATCCGCGAACCATCACGCAATTTGTTTAATCGTCCCGCTCTTCACGGGAAATCTCCATTACGACCGAGTATTGCGTTTTTCCGGCCGTTCTATCGGCCTCGTTCTCCTTCTATCTCTCTTTCTCACTATCTCCTTTTACCTTTCTCTCTCCTCCTCTCTCTTTCTCTCTCTCTCTCTCTATTTTTTTTCACCATCAAAGTGATCCGTGTAATTGCGCTCTTTTGCATCGAAGCCACGACGACAAGCCCGTTTCACCGTGAATATCGAAAAGCGCGCGTCGATCTACGAAAGTATCTGCTCTTAAAAGCTTTCACGAAATTGATGCACACACACACATGCGCACACATACACGCACATCGGAGATGTATTTCTCTCTTTTTCTTCCGAGGAGGCGGCGGGCACCGTTTTCTAGATTCTTACTAAATTTTTCGACACCGATATAAATATCGGATAGTCGCGCGTGCGAAGGGTACTCGAGAGTTGCCGAACAAAATTTGTCGAGACGCGTAACTACTTCGTATTCAGCACCACGATGAAACGACACGCCGCTGCTACTTGCTGGCATGCACTTCTGCGTCGGTGATGAGATCGTAAATTTCATGAGATCGCTTCTGTTATTAAGACAAAACTCGGGCGCGAACCTCGTAAACCAAAAATTCCGTGATGACGCGTTAAAACAACGCAAGTTCCCTTTGTGCATAGCAGGAAAGATTTAACGACATTTCTTTAATCGAAAGGAACTTGTCCAACTTGGGTTGTTTAGAGAGCAAACAGAATTATTTGCTTTCTCAAACAATACATATCTTTACGTCGAATAACATATTTACTTTCATTCAAATATGGTTGTCACAAGCAATAAATTATTTGAAAGAAGTAATATTGTGTTAGAAAAAATTAAAGAACTTTTTTGTCTCAGTGGAACAATATTTAATATGCAATGAAATAAATTTTTTCGTAGGAAACCAGATCATCATACACACAATCAATTTCGTAGCCGATGTCGATGCGACGTCCATAATGTCGTGCATTTTTAACATAACGAATAGCAAAGAGTTTATCCGCATTTCCGTGCCCGCGGGTTGCATTCTGTTAAAAGAAAAAAAATTCAATCCCCCCTCCCCCCTTCGTAAAAAATATTCCAACGCGACGGGAATTTTCGCCGGGCCTGCAACAAAGCAACTCGCGTTATTTCGCGTGTGTGCTGGAAAATTTACGAAATGGCCGAGATTGTCGGGCTCAAGGCGAAGAATCTTTATCAAGGGGCGCGCGCGTCTCTCATGTTCCTTCGGAAAATATCACCGGCGAGGCACAAATTAGAAAGCGGGACAACGAACCGCGATATACGCCGGGCGTAACATACTATATGTATATATACGTGGCACGCGTGACAACGTGTATATTTCACATGCCGCGCGCGAAATCAACACACGCGCATCCGTCGTATAGACGTATAATGGCAAAATATGCATATGAGGCGAACGGGAAAACTTATTTACCGGGCGGGCGCGCGTGTACATCGTGAATTATTTGTCAGATTTTTTTGTCGAGCGCGGACGCGCCGGGAATTTCCCGGGCGCGGATGGAATTTTTCCGCGGGGCGCAAAAAACGGAAGCCGGCCGCTTAAGAAATCCCATTCACGTTGAAAAATTCACCGAGGCCGACGAGGTTGTTGAAGCGAGTGGAAAAATGCCGTCGCGGGCACGGCGAGGGATGTATTTTTACACCGCCCGGAGGCATGCGGCGGATTTCTCCGTCGCGCGACGACTCGGCGAGACTGACTTCGTTAATCGCGCTTTCGTTCGCCTTCAGATTTCCGATCGCGTCGAATCATCGCGCGATGAATTCTCGATTTGCTGGCCGCGCGCGAGAAGAGAGGCGCCGTCCGGAGATAACCCGTGTAAGTTCGCGCCGCGTTGCGTCGGCGTTACGAGCGCAACGACTGTAAAACGTAAGTGTTGCTGCATCCGCGTATTTTATCAAATATGCAGAAACAAATAAAACCGAGGACAGAGTGCCATCCCGGAGTGTAATCCCGTTTCCATAACGTAAATTGCGGCAAAAGCCGGCCTAAATGGTTTCGCGGCCGTTTCCCCAAATGAACCCTGCATCTTCCTCAATTTATTGAGGCGCCATACGAAGTCTATGTGTACATTTACGATCGAACTATAAAATTGTACTGACTTAAAGAGAGAGAGAGAGAGAGAGAGAATTGCATTTACTTTCATTCTCGAGCATAGCTCTCTAAGAATTTTTATCGATTACAACATTATCGAATAATCGGCGGACATAATAAATCCCATCGAATTTTTCAATTTCGCAATAATACAACAGAACGTTGCTATCTACCTTCGTCGAGGCGGGCCGGAAAATACTGGGGATTGTATCCGACGGTCAATAGAAAGCAGTCTTCGTCCCGAATCTCGTTGAGAATTTATCGTGGAGTCGAACGGAAAACACGGCGGCATATAGTTATTCCCACAGCTCGTAATAACGAAACCATGCGCGGCCCGCATCGAGGAGGAGAAAGAAGAAGCCCTTCGCAACACGTGGCGCCTTCGTGGGTCCGGATAAAAATCCACATAACGCGACACGGCAAACAAAATACGTTTCCGCGAGAAAGCCCGCTTTTTCAGAAGCGGAAAACTTCCTGACCGATCAAAAGCCGCTATTGTTCTCGGGCCCTTCGCCGCCGATCCGGCCGATAGACAGCGCGCACCGTCGGCGCTGCCAGACTTCACCGCTCGTCGGAAAACAGAAGTCACGGAGTGGAATCGACTGTAAATCGATACAGATTTCCGTCCCTCCGACTCACACGCTCGTTTTTGCCCGGCCCTCGTCTCGACAACGGGCTTTCGCGGAACAAGCTTTCACATTGAAACTAAAGTCCTAGATATAAATAGAGAAGTGATTGATTGCCGGTGGTTAACTCAACCCGCTGATTATTTATTTCATATGAAACAAGAGGCAGGCGCGTCGTTTCGAAATCTCCGTACCGAGGGAAGATGGAGCGATCACGGCGACGAGAGCCTAACGTAGAACCTACGTAACTTTATTCATTGCAGCGGGTACAAGCGAATTATTTTACGGCGTAGCCGCGATAAAAACACGAATGTTTCGCCCCAAAGCGGCTTTCCGCGCGCATTCACCTCCCACGATAATTGAAACCGATTTATTTTTATTCGGAAGCCGCCGCGCAGATTTTCACTAATCACTCTCTCTCAGAAATAATTCGACGGAGAAAAAGGGAGGCACTACGGAGCGATTCGGATGATAAAATCCGAAACGCCACTGCGTGTCTTAAAGCGACGCTATACAATTTCCTCGCGATCATTCCCAGTAGCAATTGTCTTCACTCTTCTCGGCAGCTCGACACCGAAATTCCGTTGCCGCTTTCGTAAGAATCGCTCCCTTGACCTCAGCGACGCCGACCTACATGTTGTTACCCGTACACTCCGAATTACCATACATATCGCCCCCGGTGGGACGATGTAAGGCACCCAGTGTCCAACCACCTCGCGTATATATAAAGGTCGTATGGAGATTTTACGGCAATACTGCGCTACCGTATTGGATTTGCACGATTTCCGCGTAAACACGTGCGGTGTGATCGCATGGTAAGAGAGAGAGAGAGAGAGAGGAAGGATGGTGGAGAAAAGAAAATGTGATTCCGACGAGAAAGAGAAGGGGAGAACCGCGCGCAGTCCCTTGAAATAGCGTAATTGTTGGAACAAAAGAGGATTTTCGTTATTTCTGCGGCTGATGGAATTCATTGCTCGAAACGGACGGCGAGGGAAAAACCGTATGAGTTTTACAATGGACGTACGGATGGGTAGCGTAACTCGCGGCTCGTATCTCGCGATACATCGGATAGCTAACGGTCAGGTAAAAAAAAAAATAGGGGAAAAAGGAACTCATGCGAGCGAAGCGCAGCTTCTGCTGGCGAGGCGTGTGAAAATAAGAGATTCTTGCTCGCTGATAACGGGAGAAATAAATAATTGCTTTTAGCAGTAACTGCTTCAACTTACCTTCGATACATGGTGCGTCTTCCCTTTTTCGCGACTGATCTTTACGTTAACATCGTGACAATTTTTTTCGAGCAAACACGAGGGATTTGGAGTAATGAAAAAGCGTATGAAAGAGAGGTATGTCATAGACTTATCAGGATCAACGTTAATCAGTTCTAATGTCATTCCAACGTTCTCCGCTCTAACGTCTGCATTTACACGATTTTCACGAATTTAACGGTTTTAAATAATGCATTGTCTAAAGATGGTTGCGATTTTACGACGATACCGCGCCAGAAACGTTTTGCTTGAACAAAGCTTTGAAGTAATTTTCGGAACGACAAGCGTCCCCCAATCAATCGGATCAACGTTAATCGTCTCTAATGTCAGCGTCCTCATCTCTAACGTCCACGTCTTCACGATTTTCACATAGAGCGAATTTAACTGTTGTGAAGAGACGATAAAGATAAATCGCGACGTTGCAATAATGCAGCGCCAGAAACGTTTTGTTTAAACAAACCTTTAAAGTTATTTTCCCTATTCGGAGCGACAAGCGTTCTCCTGTCAGTCGGATTTAATGTCAGTTCCAACGTCCTCATTTCTAACGCCTGTATTTTCTTCATAAAGCGAGTTTAACGATTTTGATTAATCTGTTGTCAAAAGATGATGAAGATAAATCACTGCGCGATGTTGCCGCACCAGAAACGTTTTGTTTAATCCTTCAAAACCCAATGTATATAATAATGTACATTAACTTGTTTATTCCAAGTAATAAAAAATATTGAACGAGATGTCATAGATTTATCGGTTGAGTGAACGTTAATCATTTTTAATGTCAGCTCCAACTGCTTTCATTATTAACGCCCGCATATTCACGATTTTCACATAGAGCGAGTTTAACGCTTTTAATTAATCTGTCGTCAAAAGACGATAAAGACAGATGTTGCAATGATGTAGCGCCAGGAACGTTTTATTTAAACAAGCCGTTAAAGTAATTTTCTCTATCCGGAGCGACAAGCGTTCCTCAACATCGGTCCAATGTTTGATTTGAAATTGTGAGTCGAGACTGGCGCCAGTTGAATAAACCGCGCGACGCTTTGTATGACCAGACTGGTCAAAGCGAAAGCTTTGTTCCAGCAAAACCCTTCAGTCGCACGTCACGCGAGGAATCGAGAAGCAATAAAAATTGCTATATTGACTGTGTGTCACCCTATTAGTATTGTAGTTACTTGCGCTAGTCTCGCGATAAAAGAAATACACGAATACGATCATCCCTGTCTCTCTCTCTCTCTCTCTCTCTCTCTCTCTCTCTCTCATCTATTTCTTTCTCGAGGAGCTGTCCTCCCTTTCCATTCTTTCGCATGTATATTACTTTTACGTGTCAATTTTAATAAGGAAATATAAATAAACAAGATAAATATCAAATGTATATTTTTATGTGTAAATTGCGACCGTCTCTCTTTCTCTCTGATTTACTAAGAAAACGTGCAAGCAGAAGTAATTGAATAAAATAATTGCTTATCGTCTACGACCAATCTCGTTACAAAAGGCGCCGCATGCTCAATATTTATTCGTTCTTTTAAAAAAGCAGGAGTGCAGGAAGGTAGGAAATTAAAGTTGGCGTGAAAAAAAGTTCGTGAAGAAACGTCGTTTTCGAGGTATATACGGTTTCTCGAAGATTGTTAGTTTACAGCGAAGAGTTCGCCGGAAGCGAGCGAAGGAGACGCGGCAAGAAGAGGAAGGAAAAAAAAAGGAAGAGGAAAGGGGACTCCATTCTAAGCAGGACCAAGGAACATTATTTAACCTCTTAATTTGACATCGTCGTCGGATGGCCGTCGTTTCTCAAAATGCGCTTCAAGAGCGCCGGGGGATGTTCCTTAATTATTTTGCATAAACGAAGCGACCGAGTTTCCGCGACGAAAGTGACTTAGTGAATAGCTCAGACAGTTAATTAGTCGCTCATCGTTAAAGATAATCTCTCTAATCCACGTTAATCGTCCGCGCCGGATCGACAAATTCGTTATATTCCAATTTGACTCGCGACAGGAACCAATCGTGCGCTAGAGATTTTCCGATATGAGCGTCTCTGAAATTTCTAACATCTGTAGGTTCTGGATTGAATTACTTAATGTAGAACTAAAACTCGGGTGGAGCTGCAATTTCAGCTGGGTAAATTAAATAAAATCGAGCCGCGGCTTGTACAGGCTCCGGAATAGCAAAATAAGCGTTAAATGGAATTCTCATGTCAGAAGAGGGATCAAAATGTCGGCACGAGTCGACGCGCGAAGAATCGCAAATTACAATCGATTAGAGCACGAAGCAGCTTCCCCCGAAGAACCGCAAACAGCGATTCGCGTCCGTGCGAAAAAGTCGCTGCCTCGCCCTAAGCTCGGGGGAAGGAACTTTCGAAAATATCCCAAGTGGATTAAGGGAAGTTCCCTCGATTCGGCCCGAACTTTGCGCGGTCGCGTGGGTCGAAGCCGCCGCCGGGACGTCATCATTCGAAAGCGGCGACCGTTATTTCACACGTCGTGATTCTAATTCACGACTCGCGGTTGTCATGAGCGCCGTTTTACACCCCCGCTCACAAAATGAATACTCCCAAGCTGTTCTCTCATCGTTCGCTTGTACATGAAATTTTTCGATAGCTTACGGACCACACCGCTGTTCGCTCTGATCTAATTCGCCGAAGGAAATCGAACCGCGGGAAAAACTGTTTTCCCGATCCTTTAAAGCGGTTTTCCTGAAATTAACGTACTTGTACACTTTTCGACGCGACAAAATCAAAAACTGAAAAGCTTGCGGCGCCTCGAAGTTTCGCCGTACAAAATTCTCAAAGTCCCAGAGAGGGTGAAATTTGTTTCTTCAATTCTTCGAGTGAATGACAAAGAGCTCCCGGAAAGCTACGCGACCGCTGTCGTGTTAGGTTTGCCGAACGTTCGTCAAGAATTTCATGTTTGATTGGGTGAGACGCACAAAGCCGCCATCCCGTCCCGTCGCATCGACGAAGTTGCGCCACTCACTGCCCTACTCGATTTACCGTTGCAACAGTCGAAACGATAGCACGTCGCAGAATTACACACACGGTGTGTTCACCTTACGAGCATATCGGGTGCAGTTAATCAGATACAGGTGGGAAGACGCACTTCCGCGCTATCTCGAATCGTGCGATTCGCTTTTAGAGAGGTGTATACGCGAACGTGATTCTTGGCGGGCGTATTCCTTTATGAAGGTGGCGGTGAATTTTCCCCTCAGCGGGAAAAGCAGAAACAGATCGGACGAAGTTTGATTGGAAATAATCGATTAAAATATTCGACTTAACGACGTCTCGCAATTCGATATGTCCCGTTAATTAGATCACACGATTACGACATACCAAGCGGATCTCGATTAAATATCCGGCAAAGATTTGACCCGTCTGTCTCCGTCAAGAGCAACTAATCGATATAACTCCGCGATAAGTATAAATTTGCAATTCCGCTCTAGTATGCGAATAAAGTGAATGTCCGGGCGTCAGCCAACCGGCGACACTTAACTCTCCACGATCGACAGCCTCTTCCTCCGTCTCGTATCGATAAATGCGTTAAGTCGGCCGGAAGTGCGGAACTTCGATAATCCGCAGCGTCGTTCTTCAGCGAGCACTCTCGATCGTCTCGTGCGAGGATGAGTGTGATATTCTGCGAGAACAACAGCGGAAGCAGCAATTCGTTTCGTCGCGAAGCCAATAAATAGCCCACGGCCGCTTCCGCCGACGATTGGATTCCCTGAATAAACGACGCACTGACTTTCTCGCTCCATCCGTCCATAAGCACTCCTCTCTCTCCTGCGAGATATCGACCATCGCTTAGCTATTCCGTCGGTTGACCTTTTCTCTCTGTCTCAGCAAGTTTTCGTTCGAACTTCCGACCGAATTTACCGCGGCAAAGCAATAAAGTTCCAATTAGAAAGCCCGAGTTTTAATACGACTCTTCCGGAATTCTCTCCCCGGCGGCAGAATGCTAATCCGCGCGCCTCGGTTAACTCCGCATTTCGCAGCCGCTCGTCGAAAAATGCGCGATCTCTCTCGGACGCGCGCAATTTCATATTTCGTGCGGGCAAATGCGCGCCTGTATCTGGCGTATCATTAACCCCCGCGAGTGTATTTTTCGTCGGAGTAACGAGCGTTTAAATTCGATCGCGCCACAGCCGAATGCACCCGGCTGAAGAAATAATTCGGGAATATTTTATTGTTTCATTAATACGCAATTATACGAAATATCAACAACTCGAACGGGTGATGCGCACTGGATTTATATTTCAGGGTGAAAGCGCGACAATATTTCATCAATTAACGGGCGGGTGTGCGATTAGAGTAACCCTAACGCGGGCGAATGTTGTAAAAATCATCATCACACGAGACGAATTCTGTCCCGCGGAGACTGCCAGGTCTTTTCGCGCGCGCGATCGTTCAACGAACGCAAAACACCTGAAGCGGACAATTTCCATGAAAATTATATCAATTTCATCTGTAAGGCAAATATATAAGCATCACGGGAGGAAGCCCGCCGTGTAGCGCTTTACAAGCGAACATTTTAACAGCCTCTGCAATGGATTTGCCGCGGATCTTACACTTTGGCGGGCGCGAGTACGAGTTTATAAATATATCAGCGACCCCACACGACGGCATTCCTTCGCGATTGTTTGCCTGGAGAACAGCATCGTTTCTCGTCAGCGATAAACGGCTCATTATTGCGATTGACCGACAGTCCTCCCGCCGAAGGAGTTCTGCCCATCGCTAAGGAAACACATTCGGAGAAAAGTCAGACTATAAACAGATTACTTATTACTATTATTAAAAGCCTCTCCGATCGAGTCGTGATTAGCTCAGAAAAATCATCTTATTTCTCCTCTACCCCCCCCCCCCCCCCCCCCCCCCCCCCCCCC
>NW_014554780.1:1373712-1495309 GCF_001313825.1 Dinoponera quadriceps
CGCCGGCGGACACGGGGTTACACGGAGTTTACGCTCGCCCCGTTGTAATTGATCGCTCATCTAGTCTGATGCAAAGTAGCCTGCGCATCGTAATATGCGTTATATTGGTCGATTGACTGTTACACATCGATACGCGCAGCCTCGATGCATCAAACCCGCGATGGAACGTAACCGAGAGTGACGACGTCGCGCCCGAATCCCTCGCGGCTAAACGAATCGCTTATCACACGATAACGCGCTCGTCGACGACGACGCCCGACAAACGAATCGCGCAAGAGAATCGCTCTCGAGAGCCGGTCCGATCGATCTGCCGAATCTCACCCATCCCCCCGGCGACCGCTGGTTTAATCAATTGACTCCCGACGCGCAACGAAACGAAAAACGGGGAATTCGGGGGGAAGCTCGTCCCGAGACTTGGAATGGCACCAACTATCCCGGTTAGCCGAGCTATCTTCACGCAACTCTGAGTTGCATTTAGCAGTGATTCGGTAACTTCTAAGTACGAAGGTGACCGGAACTTCCCGCGCAACTTCGCTAAGACTCCACGGCGTGGCTTATTTCAGATCCCCCGGTTTGGCCCGCTCGGCTTCGCGGAGCGTATCGGGAATCAACTTTCGCGAAAAAGGAAGTACCTGTGTTTCTCTTTTTGGGAAAAGTTCGCGAGGTGTTATCTGTAGATTAAATTCTCCGAAGGGCCACTTGCAATGATTTTCAGCCCGGCGCTTTCGTGGAACGATATCCGAGCGAGATAAATGGATCCGATTAATCTGTTCTTTTTTTTTATTAAATCGACGATGTATCGAATTGTTCGATAAGTTCGTAGGGATTTTTTTAACGACAAATTCCAAACCGATACTTTTACATTATTGAATGAAGTTATGGCTAATTATAAGAATATCGGCTTTGAATTTCTTGTAAAAACTTCCGTGGACTTCGATGTAACGCAATTTTTAATTGCAAATAACTGGCCATGTTATCTTCCTGATTGATTTTCCATCCCACTACTGCATCTATCAGCGAGCCATCTCACACGTATATATTCTTTGTTATTATAAATATGTTTTTTCACTCATTTTTTATCCTACTAGGATACACGCGCATGCACATATATACAGTTTGTCCCCTTTAAAAATCAAAGAGTATAATAACCTCTTTTGAAAGGAAAAAACAAAAAAATAGAAAGAAAAACGACGCGAGATAAAACGTGAGCACGGTATTAATTAGTTTTTTTGTTTTCCAGCGTTTTCAATTTGCGGTAATCCAGCCGTGGCGGAATTTTCATGCTGTTTGCAATACGAGTTATCCCGCGCACTTCGTGTGTACACAAGCAGACGGACGTGCGAGTAGCACATGTAATCAAAGTTATTCCGCCATGGTGTGAATCTTGTAACGCGCGCGACTCGGGAAAGCGAAGTGGCAAACGTTCGCGCGGCACGGCGAATCTTATATCGTCGCGATGCATAATTAAGGCTCGTCCATAGCACGATAAACATAGCGATTTTATACCGCGTTACAGCAAAATGCATGCTGCAATCGATCGACGAGACACGACTCGCAACGCTGCAAATGCATAGAATTGTCGATAGGGATATGAGTGATGTTTCCGCTTTAATATTTGATAGTGCCGTTTAATAGATTAACCTTTAAAACTCTATATGGAATATACATATATATGTAGGATATTATGATCAAACAGCTGAATGCACGTTTATCGATTTTCCGTGCAGCCATAACAAGACAGCGCGAAAACTTTAATAAAGGCAAAGCTGCACGGTACCGTGTATGAATATTAATTTATCGGGGGAACTTGTTACGCTTTCATTAATTACTGCAACATTTGTGCGATATTAATATCGAGTGACGACGAAGCTTTTTCCGAGATTATCGAAAGAACGGTTAAAAATGCTCGCAAGTGGATAAATAAATTAATAATGCTCTAACTTTCACAGCGCATATATATGCATATATATTTATTTATTTAACGTGTTACCGTTTCTCCGCTCTCGTCGATATACCATTTAACGATAACGTTTAATCGTCAATTGCTAGGGAGGCATCGGTAATTGTTTTAAATATTCGCTCGTGAATTAGTAAACTGCGTTATCGCGAAAACAACGGTTTACTCCGAATGGTTGCAAAGGCGGGAAGGAAGATCTCGAATGAAATCCTGAGTTAAAATGTTAAATTCCACATTAACTCCTCAAGAGGAAGAAAATGGAAATAACTTCCTCATCTGTAGCATCAAAGAAGCATAATGGAAGATCTTTGAAGACTTTAATGTGAAAACTAAATTAGATTTAAAATAGGATGGAAATTTCGACTCGGGTGTAACGGTTATGCCAAGACGACAGTCGCACATTTTCCCGCAAGAGACGCACTTGCGGATCGCTTTATCTCGAGAGTCGGCAATAAATCAGAATGAAATCGCGAACGCGCGATACACGTACGCCCCCGAACTCGTCGGATCGATTCTTTCGAGTAATGTACCCGCTTTTAATGTACGGCCGAAGTTGCGGAATCGCGGTGTACAGCGGCGCCCGGTAAATTTGCATAGAAGTTGGTTTTCGATGGAAAACAATGTAAAAGGGGATTTCTAGGGTTTGAATTTACGCAGTGGTTTGTTTCCAGTAGGGAGGTTTATTAAAATGGCTTGATTGTTTGAGTTTCGCACGACGGGCGGATTATACACGCGATTCGTCGAATTTGAAAATTAAACAGCGGAAAGAACAGCGATGACTATTATTCACTGTCTCCTCAATTAGAAATATTGTTTTGCAACTTACCCGGCAATATTAATCCGCAAATATTTCATTATTTCTACATCACATTAAATAATAATTACATTATTATCCGCACAGCTGTGTAAAATTATTGCTACCGTGGAGGCGAATAAACATACGCCTATTAAATCGTTCGAAAGCGCGCGCGCACAACGCATCGGTGTTTATCTCTCAGAGCGAATGATAATCTGTAGTGTGCCTGGACGAAATTAAATTACATAAAGTTCCATTTCACGCAGTTTTACGCGAGCGCACAATTCAATCCCGCCGACGTAATCAACTTATTTAACGAGTGAAGAGTTATTGAATACAAATAATTCATTCGTCAAAATGGTTCGCGCGCATTCGGATTATAAACCTTCCATGTTTCGTATTGTGAGGCAAAATTGGTATAATTTTTTTCCTGTGTGTTTTTTTTTTTTTTTAATAAACACTGTTCCTACGCACTGCCGTATTCCTGCGTCGACGGCGACACGTTTAGTTCATCATCATCGCCATCGTGACAATCATAATAAGCACGAACACGTCTCGCGGCATTATTTCTCGCTAATATCGTGCGCAGCATTAAGCAAAACTCCCGTCTGCACATTTTTGCCGGTGCACCTGAAATACTTTGCGCCGTTTCCCATACCCGAGAAACGCCGATGGTATTCCCTTCTCTAAGCGGAGGCACACCTACGTCGTCGTAGGTTGTTTCGTTCTCATTGCCGCTACGTGTGTACGCCTAGCCTCTTATTGCATCTCATTTGTACATACCTGCCGAATACCGCTCGAGACGGCTCGCTAGCGGGATAATAAAACTTAACTATCTATCGATCGCCCGCCGACCACCTTCACCGAGTCCGAGAGAATCGTTATCGAGTATAATTGTGCGAATATCATCAGCCGTACGATAGATTGAAGTCTTAGGACTGTATAGGAGTAAATAATGGTAAAAAGTGAGGAAAAGGAAGCATCGAGATGCAATCTAAGAAGTTCCAATAATAAGCAAATTTTTCAAATACAATATAAATGGAATTGAATAAATAGCACACAATTGAGAAAATTTCAGGAATAATCGTTCGAGTCTAAAAACACTTAGAGAGATATTATTTATTTTTCTTATTAACATTTTATTTATACATCAGTTGAGCTAACAGAGACACATAGATAATAGAAAGCGATATAAATATTTAAATATGAATATATATCGCGGCTATTATAAATACATAAATTGTGAATTTCCTACGATTATATTTTCAAAATAGAATAGTCAATAATTCTGAAATTTGTTAAATAATGTGTCCATATTAATCCTTAATATTACAGTAGTTTTTCATTAAAACCCTAAATGCATTTAGAAGAAATTAAAAATAAAAATTGAAAATAAGGTATCAAGAAATATATATAAAATGTGTCATGTTTAGTTGCGAATATTTCAGCTTCCGAAAGATTAATAGTTTTTTAATTCCGTCGATAATTAGATCATATTTAAATTTATTTACAGTGTAAGTTTCAACAAATTCTCATAAAGCTCACTTTATGCAGCAGCTACCTTTTGTGCAACAACAAACGATCACGTTGGTCGCGTTTTTCGCGGTTGTTTGTTTTGTATTGAAGCAATATAATTAATTCCATGATTTTTGTCTTCTCTTTATTCTATTTATTTATTCATTTTTTTTATTAAAAAGAACAAAAACCTCATTCCACGCATTATCAATCCCCATTTCCCATTTTAACATTTAATATCGTTTCCCTCACGCCACGCCACGACGTAATATTACAAATTAATAAATAAGTCGTTTTGTGCTGCGAACAATGCAATGCAATCGTGCCGGCCGTGCGCGCGAATTGTTTTATTCGGATGTAATTGATTTTTGCTATTAATTACTCGGTCATATTGTGCCGTCTTTCTTATGCATATTTCAAACGCAAAATAATTTTCGCCCGCAAACCGGCAACGTCATTCGCGGTCTCAATTTCTCGCGCTCGCGTACATGCAAATCACATGTTAATTAATCACATCTGTAAATCACACGTTACATTTGCCGCTGATGGAACGGTTAACTCTTCATGACGCGGGTATTGCGGCCCGTCTCATTTTCAGCAGGAAATGAAGGATATCAGTTACGTTAAATCCTTGAACGTAAGCATAAGTCTCGGGGCCCATCCCGAATCGAAATTTTAGTTCTACATTAAGCGGGGTCTACTCTAAGCCCGAAGAAACTGATCCTGCCGTGTGTATGTCGAAACGGTTGAACATCGTAGTTCTTCGTAATTATCGTCGAAAAAGAGCGGAACGACTTTTTCGATGGGACGTTACCAATGAAAATCGTCCTGAATACGCGCGAACGATGGGGGAATAGGAGAGACGCGAAATGCTCACGCCGCGTCTGTTCCTCCCCGAAAAGAAAAAATCAATCTCGTCCAATGATCGCTCGACATTCACAAGCGGACCCGTCTGAAACACCTCTCGCCCCGCGGCGATAATTCGAGTATCCTTCGCTCTTATCGCCTCCGATTGGTCCACGGTAAGTCGATCTCGTGGGAAATCATGATTATCGTTAAGTCATAATCGGCACTGCCCGCGACAAATACTTGCCGCAAGCGGCGTCGTTCGATTAACTCGCATTGGGTTTGATTGCGAGCTACCTCCGTCTGTCCCGTTGCACTTTGTCGCATCGGGGATTATTGGAGGATGAGGAAGGAGCCATGTAAATTAGTCGAGTCGATTTCCGGCATTCCACGAAGTAGATTTTTTTTTTCTTACAGTCTTGAGAGCTCGGAAAAACCCGGTTTTTTCCACCGATTTCTTCGGTTTTTACCTTAAAGGTAAAGAGATTCGCTCAGAAAAATTCATGTTCGGTTAAGACCACCATATTTACTTTCTCCCGTAAAGAAGAATAAGAAACCGAAAAAATCCACGGCAAAATTGGGGAAA
Organism: Dinoponera quadriceps; assembly: GCF_001313825.1. NCBI lineage: Eukaryota > Metazoa > Arthropoda > Insecta > Hymenoptera > Formicidae > Dinoponera > Dinoponera quadriceps. The sequence goes on from NW_014554780.1 coordinate 1,379,413, forward strand.
ACAATCGGTTTTTTTTTTCAAGCTTTTAAAACCATATTTTTTTCCCCGCAGAGGCCTCGGCGAACGGAGAATTTTGTATTTTACGTTGTTCGCGAGGCAAGCCAGATGTAATATCGCGATGAAACTCGTACACTTACGCGTCTGCCGCGAAACGCAAGAATTTTGTCGCGCAACATTTTGAGTGTCGCAGCTTCCGGGCTCTCGAGAGAGGGGTAAGAAATCGCGCGAATTCTCTCACTTTTTCTTACACCCGCATTCAACGCGCGGACCACGAGAGCCCGAGTAACTTTTAAGTGGCTAGCAAAAGGGGGAGTTCACGGACATCTGCTCTCCCGCCTGAGTTCCCGTCGCTCCTCTTATTTTCGATGCTAACAGTTTTCAAAGAGGCGTGCAGCCGACGCTCTCGCACAACGCCGCGACTAATTAGCGGATAAGTCGCTCGTTAGCAACGAGTCCTCTTGTTCGTACAGAAGAGAGGGACAGTTGAAACAATTTTGACATTTTGTTCTTCAAAATTTCGTAACTAAAATTGTAATTAATTTGTTAATTTACTGAGGAATTTAATATGAAGGGAGATGTTACAAATATTATAATAAGAAAATAATCACTTTCGACGGTCAAAAACGGCTCCAATAAAAAATGTATTAGAAACTGTTAGAAAAAGAAAAAAATGTCCCAACTGCTCCCTTATTTTCCCTCTAGTTCGCAATTCGCAGCGGTTAAACAGCGATTTGTTTGCAATCGAATCGCCGAATTTCCTGAACGGATTCAGGCACACACGAGCGCTCGGCGTGATAAAATGACGAGTGCCCGAAGGAATGTTGAGAATTCCAGAAATTCTATCCGAGAATTCAGAATTGCAAAATTAATCCGCAGTGTTAGATTGTATTCGGAAGTTTAGAATTTTAAATTCCGTCCAATAAATCAGAATTGTGGATTCCGCTTCGCGCCCAGAGAAACATTGAATAAAATTTAATAATCTAATAAGACCGGCGTGCAAACGCATATTCAACGTTTCTCAAAGTTTGAAAGCAGCCGATGATCCGCAAGTTTTTCACGGAAGTTTCGATGGACGGGAACAAACAGAAAAGCCGTCACCTCATTTATTTAACTCGGCTACCGGTAAAGCTCGAGCGCCACTGCGACTTTAATAATTTGTCTCGCGTACGTGCGTCAGTTTCTCGGCTATACAGAATATTAAGATATTTTATGTCCGACTTTATTAACATTTTTATGCGCTTCCGACTGAGCGGAAGGTTTTACTGCTTTAGCTTCATCGCACGCGATTCTGACATTCCTGAAATCGCCGTCTAAGTTCCGTCGAGCAGAAAATATTGCGCGCCGCAAACTGAATCGATGCTTTTTATGGGAATTCACCTCTTCGTCACGCTCGTCACGCTTATCGTCTTTCTTTGATTTATCGAAATACACACATTGTGCGTCGGAGCCTTACCCGTCGTTTGGTGAATCTTTCGGCGATCCTCGGGCGAGCTTCCCGTCCGCTTAAAGTCACACGAGGAAAAGATTACGAATTATCGGATCATTTTTCAATATCGGAAATCAATTGCGCGGGAAATCGTTTCCAAACTACCCAAACGATCTTTTATCTTATCTTTAGTATCCAAGAGTCATTTATTCAAGGATTTCTTTCTCCGACACTCTTTACACGATGAGAAATTTTGCATTAAATTCAATACGTGTCCCACAAATAGTCCACACGAATTTTTACGTTAATTTAACATGAAAATTTTAAGAAAGACCGATTTTAACACAAGTACAAAATGTATTATTTTATTATTGTGTAGAGGCGGTTCTAAAAAAAATCGTCAACGTCAAACCGTTAGAATCGTGCGTCGAATACGAAAGTCGTGCGTGTGTGCCAATTTCTTTCCCCTTACCAATAAAAGATTTTCGTTATTCTCTCCTTTTTATTCGAATATACCACAGAACGCAATCGTATTTTCGACGAAGGTGGTGAGAACCGTGCGAGAGAGTAACTATTTAACGCGCGTAACTCATCCGAGTAAACAATTACTCGTTTTACTTTTACCCGCCCGCCTATGTAATTATCCCATCGTTCCGCGTTGTTGTATGAACCGGTGTACAAAAGTCCAGTGCGCACCACCATCTTCGCATTAAATCAGGCTCGGATTTCTGGAAGCAAGCATCCGTGGAAGAGACGTGCCGCCGCGGCGAGTGATTTCGCCGACAAATTTCCTACGTCTGAATCTCTCGGATGCAGAAATATGCAGATTCTCTTTTGGAGGTTAATCCCGTTTGTAGGAACAAACGGGGTCAGCCGGCGAACGTTCGAGGGGTAGTTTTTGCATTATTTCCCCGAGCTGGTCGCGTAATTACGGGCTTGCGCTTATGCAGATTGTTACTGACAGGCGAAGGTGGCCGCTGAATGTAAATCTCGCTTTTATTCAGCCGTGAAATTATTCGCCGCGAGATTTCACCCGAACGATTATGGTAAGATTACCGCTCCCACTTTGACAGCGCGACATCAGCGGTTTTCTATATTAGGGGCGTTCGCTTTCAGTATCTTCTGAATAGAGAGTGTCCTTCGACGAAGGAAAAAAAAAGCAATCTGTCATTAATCGTATTAACGGAGAAATTAATTGCGGCTAATGGGGCGAATTAATCGTTCGCGGTATCTTTGTGTTTAATCCACAGTGTTGCGCAATTATAATTTAATTACGCGCGCGCGCGCGCAAGCGTTGTTGATAGTAGTAGTTGTGTTACGTAATGTAACATAACTCGGTAGCGCGCGCAAAGTGTAGCGTTACTGTATCGATGTACCGCTTTAATAGAAATTTCCCGAAGCTCCATAACTGATCAATTTCAGGCCGCCGCGGCGAGATCGCATCGCGATCGACGGAGATAACCGCGAGCATCGCGCGCTCGCAAGATCGGCCGCGAGTTAATTGAACCACGGAAAATCTCGTCACGCTGAAAAATTAGCTTCCTCCGTGACGAATATCCGATCGAGTGCAACACACTTTATCCTGAATTGTCCCAAACGCTATCCCAGAGATATTCTAATATCTCGCGATATCCAAGTATCTTGCCAAAGCTCTTTAGTTTCCTTTATTGAAACTAGAGGCATTTTATGACGTCAGCATCCCTGTGACACGATCGTCCTTGATTGTCCACCGGCTGAAAATATGTTGTAACAAAGAAAAGTGGTTCTCATAGTTCTCCGATGAGTTCTGTCGAGTTAAGAATCGATACGTTAACATGAAAAACCGAAAAGTTGCAGCGCTTCGAAGTGTCCGAAATTTTCTAAGTCCCAGAAGGTAAAATTTTTTTTCGGTGATTTCGTTAAGAGTTCTGATAGCCCCCCGAGTAGTTCTATTATTCTTAAGAATCAACGCGCTATGATCGAAAACTGAAAAGTTGCAACATCTCGGTGTTCGAAATGTTTCAAGGGGATAAAACTTTCATCAAAATTTTGTCGTTCCTCTGAGAGTTTTCCTCCCCCAAGATTTCTACCGATTATCCTTAAGAATCGATGCGTTAAAATTAAAGATAAAAGCGTCGTGGCATCTTAAAGTTATACAATCATGAAGTTAGCCCCTTCCCCTGTACTTCCATGTTGTGTTTCGACCGCTTTAATCAAACGGAACTTCTTCTAAAATCGATTAAGAACTTCAGGGCTCTTTAGGGGAAAAGAGGGGGGAGGCAATCAGAACTTTGCTCATTTTTTTTCAAATTTTAAGAAAATGGGGTCACGCAGTCATTCGGTCTACAAACACTTCTTTCGCTCAACCCGCTGACAACTTCCTTTTCGACTGGGCCGGCGATCGAATCCATATCATAATTCCCACGGCTGAATGCGCGTCGCCCGCCGATCCATATCAGTTACAACGACGAGCATCCCTCACGATGTCCTGTTCTCTCTCTCTTGATCTCTACGTACATAAGCTATGCATGCGTGTTTATGCAAGTTGATTACCTGTCGCGCGCAGCTGTCGTGGATTGTCCGATGGACAAAGGCGCACGAGGATTCAGCCCGCGGAAGATTCGCGTGAGTAATTGCACGCCATTACGTCTCTCCCGCCGCGGAAGATACTCTTCCGCAGGATAATCGATATTCGGAATCGATCGCCTGGGGGAGATCACTCGCGAACGAGGTTCGAGAGATCTACGTGTACGTATGTTTGTGTATCTCCTTCGATCTCGGCGCAATTACGCGGCAACGTTACGCTCCTCTCGCTTCCGAGCCGCCGGCTCATTTGAAAGTAAAAGCAAACAAAAGTGGCGGACTTTCGCCGGTTATTACACCGCGCTTCACGCGCTCTCTCGAACGATAAAGTCCTTTAATTTACTGGAAACGCAGAGAGAGAGAGAGAGAGGGTGCCTTAAGCAAGACGTAGCGCGCGATAAATCTCGCGCCGAGGAATCGCGCTCGGGTCTGAATTTTTTCCCCGACTACGCTACAGCCTCAATGAAATATTTTATTCCGCTCCGGGAGAGGAGTCGCGAGGTAGGGAAACAGGATGTGCTGTCATCCACTCGCTATCGAGTCCGATCATATTCGTTCGAAGCCTTTTTCTGCTTCATCGACTTTCGCGTTATACGCCAACTGCGGTTAGGCGGCTACAGCGCGGAGAAGCTATACAGGGTGTAGCGTGACGGCGAACGTTTCAGAGTGCGCGGCTTCTCGAAAGAAAGAAACGTGCGTTTGCTGCAGAAAGCCTTTCTTTTTCTCCCTCTCCATCTTTTGATATCAGGCCTAATTTATATACGATATTCATACATATTTATCTTCTTTCTTGCTTCCTTCTTACACTACGTCTTCTTTGGTATAGCTTAATCCTCTAATGGCAAGGTTTGGATTAGACGCGACTCGTTTATTTTATAACGTGCACGTGGCCTCGACTAATCCATCTTCCGTTTGCTCTCTCTCTCTCTCTCTCTGGTCGTCGTTCAGTTCAACAAAATCTTGTCCTTCGTTTAATTTCGTGCAGAAATTCCATTTCATTTCGTTGCTTTCTGAGACGCGTGTACATCGAGAGACAAACTTGCAGGTACTGTTTCTCCTCGAGATTTTTCGACGGAGAAATGAGAAAACTTGGCATGAACGAACACCCCGTATAACGGACGTTGTGTCTCCTCAGCATCGTCGGGCGGTTGCCGCTGCGGGCGAACAACGTCGATGCAGTATTTTGGTAGCAGCGACGCGACGTCGTCTTACGATGTAACCGCTCTTCGGGAACATGATATACGCCATGGGCATAAAACGCCGAGCCATTATACGCCACGGCGCAGATGTGAATATCGAGTTCCGGCTTTGCTTTCGGTAAGAAACGTCAAACCGAGAAAACCGTGTACAGCGAATAGCTCTGACACAGTGGACGACGCGTCGTGTCGAGTCGTGGCGGTAAGAAATGAGTGATCGATAACGATCTCATTAATCAGTTTTCTATCCGTGGAAACAAAGCTCCGGCTGACAAAACGAACGATCCCCCTCCCACGTCGATTTCTACCTTTCCTCGCCGGAAATTTCAAGCGACTCGTGAAGAGAAAACAAGAGAGAGTTTATTAATACCCTGAGATTATTATTACCCCTCGAGCTTACAGTTTGCATGAATAATAACGGGTGGTAAAAAACGAAAGGCGGGAAATATCATTACTTTTTCGCTGTTACGAACAAAATCCGGATGAGATAATCGGGAGAAAGCGTCATTTCTAGGCGTGGATCAAAATAAAAATGAAAGCGTAGTAGTATTTAGAAGGAGTGAAAAAGCTTTCATCACCTGTTATAACAAAAGAGAATCTAAAAATGTGAGGCAAGGAAGTAATTATTATAATAATTACTGAAGAAATGAGGAACTGAAAACTGTAAAGAGCTGAATCGAGTGAGCGCATAGTGGAACGGATCATTCGCTGTCGTTAGACGCAGCGTAGAAAAACGCAGAAATTGTTGCGACACGTAACATAATAGTAAAAATAAAGAAAATAAAACGCACTATACTTTTCATCGGTCGCTGCCCGCTTTTTTCAAGATTAAGAAAATGTCATTAGTTCGCAAAAGAGAGAGAGAGAGAGAGAGAGAGAGAAACAGAGAAAGAGAGAGAGAAGTGGGTTATTTTTAATTTACAGAATACTCTTTGGTGAAAAAATAGCGCCATGTTTTTTGAGCTCGAAAAATGTCCCTTTAACGTTCAAAAAAGACTAACTCACATCGTTATCGCGTATATAATGCGCCTCTTTAGTTGTAATTTATTCATGCGCGGCAACAAAGCTAAGCGGCGCGCTTGTAATATTCCGGTTTGTTATTAAATTCGTTCCCTCACGCACACATACCGGAGATAAAGCTCACGCTCGGTCGACGCTCCTGTCGGCGCGCTGAAAAATCAGCAACAATATTGTACCAGTCGATGATGTATTTCCGAGTCCGCCGGCGCGCCTCCTTCTCGCCGCAGTCATATATTACCGCGGGAGTGCGCGTATCGCGACTTTCACGGCGCAAGAAATATCGGTTTTATATCTCGCCGGCGCTATCCCAAACAAGGCGCGCTTGTCCCGAGTTAAATTCGATGATGTGCATCATCCCGTTCGCGATTACTCGGTAGAGACAGTTTGCGACTCTTCGGACAGCGTGCGGTAACAGCCTTCTTCTACGCCGACCGGAAGATGAACATTCGAGACTACGTCGTCCCGGAACTTCCCCGCGTAATCGCGCGAAACGACGATTCCCCGACTTGTCTCTTAAATCCTCGTAGCGATCGCTCGATATCCGGCTTTCGTTATTTCCCGTCACCGATATAAGCAGCTTATTAGCAGCAACGACGGTGACGGCGGTTGTTCACGTCTTTTTCCAAGATTTTGCCGGGAATTGATCGAGATCCTCCTTCGGCGAGTTTCGCAACGAAACACGAAGCCACGTTCCTCCTGAGAAAGCTCACCTAGGTATTTAAAGCGCTCCGTCCTCCCGGCGGAATGCGCGTTAAATGCCGGGATTTAGCGCGACCTTGATAAAGGGCGCTGAAGAGTGGATCCGATCGGAATTACGACGGTAATTCTCGCTCCGAACTTGCAGGCGGATGTACAAACAACCTCTTGTCCTCTCTACTCTTTCTCGCTTACACACAGCGTGCCGGAGTGGCATGCGATCCGCTCGCTCCCTTCCGGCCGACCATAAATCTCGAAGCCGCGAGGCAACGTTACGGGAAATATCAACTTCATATCTCGACGTGGTTGCCGTTCAAATCTCTAGCACGGGATGCCGTTCCGACACTTCCACGTTTTTATTACGAGTTCGCTCGGATGGTTGACACGACTTCTCGGCGAGAACGACGGAACCCACTTCTGTTTCCTTAGTCACGTCACCGCCGGATCGTGTTTCGGGACATTCCGAACAGCGGACCCGATCGCTCGGAAATTCCATTTTTCTGTTTACCTACCGGACGGTTCACCCAACTTCGCGATTAGAACGGTGTGATATTTTCGGGGAAAATGTTCTGGAATCAACGCCTCTCTCTCTCTTTCACCTTCAGTTCCAGCGTAGTTTTGTGTTCGGATCGTTACTCTGTCGAATAACTTCCGTTATTTCGCGAGTGAGTGATTACATACTTCAATGTATTTTCAATGTACGAATATAACTGATGGTCTTGCTACTAATATTACTAACGTGGACACCACTCGAAGTTACGTAATGTCAACTTAATAGTCTCCGTTCGTTGCGGAACGAAATTAAGTTGCTGGAAAAATCCGCTCTCGATTGTTCGAGGAGAGCTTTCCGAGATTCTCCCCCGAGGAGAATTTCGCCCAAATGCGTAATTATGGCAATGTAGTTTTTATCCAGCCGACCTATCAAACGTAAAGCGTAAACAAGGCGTGATTACATAAGCTCCGAAGAGCAGAGAGGAAGTCCCACGAACGCTTTAGTCAGGATAACGCAAACATATTTGCACCCATAATTATAGGCGTCAAGAAACGCGGAAGAAGCGTAAATATTGACGATGCGTTCGCCAAACGATTAAACAGTGCATCCGGGACACGCAAAACCGACGACGCGGGCGGAACGCGCATCAAAGCTAATCGTTGATTACAAAACAGCTGCCCGTATCTCTCTCGTTAGTGCGAGTGCGGTGAATCGCATGTCCGAGTTTCTTCTTCCCGCACCTTCTCGATGACTCGCGTCCCGGGGAAGACGCGAAACTGCGCGACCGCCTAATTAAGCCGATGAACGCACAGCCCGTCGTGCCGACGGAGCGAGTTATTAGTCGTGACATTAGTTTACGGCATGAATACGTCGGCTTAATTAATCGGCAGCTATTCCCCGGACAGGCTGTAACTACAGATTACCAATTATAGCGACACCCTTCGAAATTTCCGGGAGATGATCGCCTCCCACCGGCTTTTCGGCACGGTGATTCGATAATATTTGCCGCTTACCGGCAACGTCGAGCAAGTTTCTCAACCGCGCCTTGTTAAACGGTTTTACGCGAATTGCACCCGCCAGTTACTTTACCGCCAGACTGCAGTTAATGAATTTTCGATGCGTTAATCGAGCGCTGAAAGCGAACTCAGCGCGTGTCATTAACGTTCTCGCGTTTCATCATTATTGGCGTCCCGGCTATTCATGCATGATAAACCGTTCGATTTTTATTTTGTTTTTATTGTTATTACGAAAATAATAACGAGCGAAAGTTGCTTCGTCGGAATAACAACTTTACGTTGCTGCAATACACAGCGGTGATTTAAAAGAGCAATTCGTTCTATGAAACTTCTCGGTTGAAAATATTTTTTTTTATAAAAAAAAAACAGAGCGCGTTAATTCGGTGGAAACGTTCCGCAAACGGCCGGAGCCGTTAATTCGTCCAGCAAATTTAGCGGCAAATATCCTCTCGTATATTCTCGAGGAAATCGTTGTACCTTTGACACTTGCTAATGGACGATAACAAGCGAAAATTCACAATGAAACGTCCGACTGAACGCAATATGAGCAGACAAACGCTTTTTCAATTCCAACTATCAGTGAAACGTTAGATTTTATCACTTTTAGTTTTGTTAGACTTAAAAAGAAATTCCGATGAGATTGAATTTTAGAGAAATATCCTGATACCTGTTAAGATTACGTCACACGTATTATATTATATACTTTACTCTCGGAATTTTTCCTACTGAATTCTCACTCCAAGCGATAGTGAAGATACTGCCACTCGGGATGGAGTGGTGTTTCGCTTTTCACAAAAGTTCTACTCGAGTGATTCGAGTAGTTACTTCATTTTTCGGGTGGAACCTCACGACACAGAGTGAAAATGTTCACTCCACGTCACGAGGAATTTACTCCATAAGACCGAAAAGTCTCTTCAATTCGAGTTACTCTGTTGTCGCTCCATTTCTCAAGTGGAAATTTCACTCCAAGAAATTTGGAGATTAATGAAATGTGAACGCGATATCAATTTTTATTCAAATCGTTACCTCTTTCTCTGTTCTTCGTTGACGCGCGACGAAACACCAAATTTCGTAGCTCTCGGCAATTTCTCTTGTAAATTGCGCCCTCGGAAGCCACTCTAGCGAGAGCGCGAAACTCGTATGCATAAACTCGCTTAGTAGGCTAAGTGACCTGTAGTCGCTACTAAAATGAGGGTTTTCCCTTTGTACGGGTAAACTGCCTCAAGGCGAGCGTGCGCTAAGCTAACAGCGAATCCCTCCGCATGCCTCGAAATCGCTGTCGAATAAAGGATGAAAAAAGAGAGTCATGACGCAATAACAACGTCGCCTCTTACGTGGCACTCTTCGTCAAAGACCCGCGTTGTCGCCCGATTGAGACTAGCGTTATAGGGTCGTTGTCGGCTCGAATTTTCCGCGCGAGAAGGGAACGTCGATATTTTTCGCGGCGATTCTCCGCGCGACTCGCCCATGATTTTCTCATATCGCGGCGCGATGCAAATTGCTTTTTTCAAAATCGCGCCGGTATCGTCGAACAGTGGCTTTATTTCGCCGGCGGAATGCAAAATGCCGCGGAGGCGTTGTGTCGACGCGTGCTGCTTCGGCTTTCATGACGTGATGCATAATGTATACATATATATACATTATGCAGTTCATAGTAAATCATGAAGCCAACTGCCAAGGGGACTATGCTAATACCGAGGGGCAAAAAATGCTGACTGAGGCCGCGGGCCAAAGACTTTTCGCGCGCGATAGAGAGAGAAGTTAGGGAGCTCTCGACGAAGTCGGCGTATATACTTTATGTTGACGTGTCTCGTCTTGAGCTAACTCTTGTAATACCCGGTCTTCCAGCGCCCGGCTTATGTAAACTGCCCAACTAAAATCGACGTTCCCTCCCCTCCTATTGTTTAATCCTTTGTCCAGTCGCGTCTTGTCAACGTGCTCCGTCGACTTCCTGGCGATTTATAATTCAAAGTCGGAGTCGTGTGTCGTGTGTCGAGAGATGACATTTTTCCCCGAGTCGAAATTTCAGTTCTACGTTTAGTTTTTAACGGCCTTTTATTGTGTTCTCGCTTTGAAATGGAAAGTTATTTTTGAAGACTTTATCATTTCTCCCTGGGAAAAAAGAACGGTTTGGTAACGATTACCAAATATTTGATTACGGTAAGCAAATCATTTAGTTGAAATTCATTAAAATTGTGGTCAAACTCTATTTTCTCAGTGTATGTAACATCAACAAAAAGAACATTATTAGCGGTCCTTTCACGCTAAATGATTTCCGTTCTTTTTCTATTTGAAAACCCGACGCAGAACCGAGTAGACTTAATGTAGGACTAGAATTTTGACTCCGCGGCACAGTTGATTCATAACACCGTTTAGGGTGGATCATTCGAGAGAGGTTTTATCTTTGACATCAGTCCTCATGTTTATCTTGAATTTCAATTTTAATTTCGAGTGTATAATTCGTACTTTCCACGTCATGAATATTTGCTCGCGTACATCCTCCCTGCCGCTAAGTGGCCGACACCTACATCGAGTCTCCGTGCCGATCTTCCGACGAGAGAGAGAGAGAGAGAGAGAGTCGATGGTCGGATAAACGGCGGCGAGAGCCGTCGAGACCGCTTAAAATTACGGACAGCGGAAGTTGGACAAAGTTGGCCGAAGTTGGCTCATTCCGCGCATGACTAACTGCCCGCTCGTGTATCCAAGCTTCCGTAAACTCTGCAGATACCTGGGTGCGCTCTTCTCGGGAACAGCCGCTCGGCACACTTTCCGAAAGGAGCGACGTGTCCACGTTCGCGTCGCAGTCACTTCGATTCACGCGCCAGTTCATATTTCCGAGAGCTCCTCCGGTATCTACTCGTCGAGCGTGGAGTCACCGTCGTGAAAGAGGCGACTACTTATCCGCCAGAAATGTGATCGATGCTCGCGGAAGTCGATTACCTCTTTGATATTTTCTGAACCCGATCATGCGTCGGCGCATCGATATTTCTCATTTGACAGGAAGTGTTCCGTCAAAGGGCAAACGCATTTATCACAGACACCTCCTGCTGTAGTTTTCACATCTACATTACTGTAATGTTTCTCTTTTTTAAAGAAAATTACCTCTCCGAGATAAAACTCATTTATCAAAATGACTTGAAATTTAGGAAGATTTTCGGCAAAAAATCCATTCGATAGAAGACGGTTTTGGAGTAAAACAGTCACTCCAGTCGAATGAAATACTCGCTCAAAACGAGTGAAACATTAATTCCACGGTTGGAATGGAACATTTACTTTTGTGAAAAGTGAAATGTCACTCCATCCCGAGTGACAATACTATCGCCTGGAATGAATTCTCTTCATTCGTTTGGAGCGAAGTTTCTCCGCAAGAAATTTAGGGAGAACATATAATGCGGACAATAAAATCGATAATGCTTGTGCATTTGCAAAGAATCATAGACAGCAATGGCGATTACTTGATTGATGAATAATCTGTTGCCACCAAATAAAAATATAAGATTAGTCTAATAAATTGAACCAAACTGTTTGACCGTACGTATATTTGTCGATTTCAACGGTGGACTTTTTCAAAATTGGAACACTGCCCTTGTTGTTTTTCAGTCGTGTACCAGGCGAGAAGCATTATGTTTCGTCAGATTTGACAGTTGACAGAAAACATTTATCGACACACTCCGCACTGCGTTGTATAATTCACGTTCCGTTTGCAAAATATAATCGTCCACGTACGTAAACAGATCCGAAGGAATAGCTTTATTGTAACTCGAAGCGTATAAAGTCGGGCGCGATATTTTCTCACAGTTTCCGCGTTCTTATTTGTTATCTCGCGCAAGCATAATGGATACACCGCACATATCGTCGGGAAATCTAGGTAAAAATGACAAATACGCGGTACGATATGCAAATCCCCCGTAAGAAAGACAGATCCTGTCGTCGTCGTGATCCTGCCGTCTTCGTTGCAATTCTCACATTTCTCAGCCGGGTCACGGAGAGAGCCGTCATGGCATTTCTCACCTATGGCTTTTCCATTAAAGCTACATCATCAGGAGCGGCGTGGCGACGTCTGCGCTTTCATTGTTCGCGCATGGCACTCCCGCTCGGACGAGTGAGAAAATCAACTTATCCAATTTTCCCCCGGAGCCGTGGCGGAAGAGCGCCGAGAGAAAAATCTTGTAATCGCATCTAGCACCATATACTTCCGGCGGGTTTCGCTTCCGGCAAAAACGCGACATGAGTATCACTCATGTTGGAAGTGCGGAAAGCTGGATGCAAGACGGAAGGGATAAGTTGAGTGTGACGCCTTTCTCGCTTCTTTCGTTTTTTAATGGACCAATTTTACTGAGATGTTCTGCACAGGCGGATGGTTGAATATCTTTTCGCGACATATTTTAACAGATGCACATGGCATGAAAAGTAAATGAACGTGCGTCTTCGAATCTTCCGTGAGTATTTACGTCTTCGACTTTTGAAAGTACACGCAATCTTAATATTTTCACTGAAGAAACAACTGAAAGAGGAAGAGAGATGCCGTATTATGAAAAAAATTAATCGGCGTAACATGTCTGCACGGAAAAAATATGTTGTTGAATCAACAAAATTCCCAGCAACTGCGGCGTAATTGCAGTAAATTTTATTCATTCAATGGCAATTCATCATCATATCGATATCTTCTGCTTTCTTATTTAAAGTGATATCGTAATGTAAAATAATCCATATTTCAATACTAAATCGGTACCTCGCCAGTCTTCAGTATTAACGGGAGGTACATAATTAAATCTGGGGATTAATCTCTATGTTCAGTATAATTAAATAAGTAAGCAAAGAGAGAGAGAACAGTTGTAATATCCAGCATATATCTAAAATTAATTTATTATTAACCGTTTAATCGTATAAGAACGTATATTTTAACGAGATGAAATTTCAATACCTTCTCGTTGACCGAAATGGATACGTTTTAAACGCGTTAGTTCAAAATTCGACGCGTAATTCAATACATTAATATAATCCCATATAAATTCATTTATCGCAACAAACAAGTCGCGATTATAATGTCCTTTTAATTAAGTATGGGAAGGAGAGTATTTCAGTAACAGGTAATCCCCACGAATGGGATTACACCTCGTTATCAGAGTAAAAACGCAAGATACATAATCCACCTGGTAGTAGCGGGCGTAAAACAACGTGCAAACATTTACGCGTGCAGATTAATTAAAATGGAGTTACGATACGTTCTCGACGCTCTCCTTAAAACCGCCCCCGAGGAAGCTGTTCCTCCCGGCAAATCCTGATTAATGCTAATGTGCACGCACGTGTGCAACACCACTTCGCGGATATGTACGAATCCGGCGCGACTTCGCAAAGGACACGCGTTTCTTCGTCGCTATTATGTAAAGCGACACCGGCTGTCGTCGTCCCAATTTACGGGATGTGCCTCGAGTCAAACAACGCCGTCTGTAATTAAATGACCTAATAAATGAAGAAGAGACAAGTCTCGAAAGAGCTGCACTTTAGAGCTGCACTACGCGGTTGTTTCATTTTACTCGCGAAATGGAATGCATTGTCTCTCGCGATGCAGTACCGCGAAACGGTCGGTGAAGCAATCGATCATTCAGTTTACGCAGATTGATGGATGCAAGGAGCACCTGGACGGATGTCGTTGAAAAAAAGCATTCGGAAGGATCGGGGGGAAGAAGAGACGGCGAAACGTGCGTTATCCGCCGCTCTCGATATTGAGGCGTGATTTATCTCGCCGCCGTCTGGAGTTGCAATTAATCCGTGGATAGTCCAAGGCCTTGGAATGACCCTTTGTGTCGTCTAGTAATTAAAGCGCCATCGGCTTTATTACGTAATGTGTGGCGCAATTAAGCCACGCGGTTACGGCCGCGATCATTCGCCCGGGTACACAATGGCGGTGCGACCCGATTTCGCGGAAAATTTCTCGCCCCCGAAAATATGCCGGGAAAACGTTGCGCTGCGACGGGGATTACGTTTCGAGAGGCTTTGCTCGAATATTTATATTACGTCGAGTATTACGGAAGGTGCGTGCTGAGAGAACAATATTTTCTAGCCTATAATCATAGTCATAGTGAGAGAATTCCTTTTCTACCGAGTATTACTATACACATTTTATATTGCAAACGGTCCATCTGAATTTTTTTCTCACCCTAACATGAGGAATATGTTAACAAATAAAGACAAATTTGTTTGGGACATGTGAAATATGTTAAGTTTAATGCAAAAACTTTGGACTGCGTCAATGATAACATTACCTTACATGTATGTTGCTATTTTGCGGTTAAAATCATAAGAAGGTTGGGGAAACAACTATAATTCCTCTCACTGTACGAGCGTGTGAAATGGCGATCGCACGTAACGCAATACCTTCGCTCCGAAGATCGATGAGCTTTAATCTGACGCGCTCGTGCGAGTACATACAGATAATGACCCACTGAAAATCTCGCGATCTTGGCGTGGCGACCGCAAAATTGATGATCCCTCGTGGCCGGCAATTGTTATTACAAAAAAAAAGGCAATAACGTGAGAAGGTAAAAAGCCCGAGAGGAACCGCAGTATTTACGTAATCACGCGCATCATGCCGTCGCGCGGTTGCTCGCGATCCTCGGCAGTGATTAAGGCCTGATTTATATCTACCGTCGACGGGGCCACGCAATTAATACCGGAAAACAGAAACGGAGGACGACAATTGCGCGCGGGCTCGTTCATCACGCAACGCTCGTTCCACCGGAACGCAATAATTAGCGGAACGTACGTCAGAAGTTCTTACCGCGATACGTCTCGCGCTGTTCGTTAACCCCCGACGCGGCATTTAATGAATTCCCCCCGGGCGAGTGAACGAACGAGCGAAAAATTCATGCGACGGAATTGAATCCGGTGGATCAGCGCGAACGATTCGGAGAGTTAATCGCGATAAGACGTCTCCGCGGCAGCGAAACGAGGAGGACGACCAGCCGGGAAGAAACGATTGTGCTACACACCGGGATCGGGAGATCAGGAACCAATCAGTCGCGATTGGTTGCACGGTCGGCCGCAGGCGGTATTCCCCGGGTGATCGGAACCACGTGCCAAATTGCAAATCGATATCTCAATTTGCCTCGGCGTCAGACGCAGGTAGACAAATACCCTTCTGGAGATCCTTTTCCCCGGAGAACGTCTGGGAAGTATGCGGGGGCTGCGTCACGTTTCATTATACCAGAGTAGCGCGGCGTACGCGCGCTCATTACGTCTCTTCGCAGAACTGACCTCCTCTCCCCATCCCTCTGATCGTAAAACTCACTCTGGTATTTTCAGTGGCGCATCCATCAAGGAAACCGCTCATCGATTTCATATTTATCAAGCAAAATTACCTTTAATAAATGTTAATTTGCAACGAGTGGGGCAATAACTTGGTTGTTACCTGAAGTATTTCCGTTATTTTTAGAAATACGGAAATATTTTAATTACGAAAGTTTTGTGTGTGTGTGTGTGTATCAAGAAGGTTATAACTATGCTAGTAGTAATATTTCTATTGGTGAAGGCGCTACGAAAATTTCAAGGTCATCGGTGGCATGCTATACTTTTTTTATCCTTAACGCGCTAACGGATGTTCAGACGATTCCGACGACCGACAATCATTCGGTAATAAATAAAGGAAACGAAGAAATTCAAACAATGATTCTTACGTCGTAAGAGATGCTTGAAGTGATGGTCCGTACTAAGAAAAATTTCCATCGAACTGTTTAACTCGATTAAATGATATATCCGATCATTACTTTCTTCATCTTTCAGTTAATTCCAAAAGTCTTTAATATCATAGTAGTTTTTCGTCAAAATCTTATTTTTAGTTTAGAAGATATTAGAAATAGAAACTAGCATCACGTGTGTACAAAAATATTAACTTTAGGCGCAAATATTTCAGCTCTTGAATAATCAATCTTCTAATTGCACGAACAAATTAAATTATATTAATAATATTTCAATGTATTCTTAGTGTAAATTGACAACCTCTCCTTAAAGAGAAACAGCCAAGATTCGTTTTTGGATGTTCACATGCCACGCTATTTCGGTTAATGCGATAACTGCCGCGAACTTGCCACGCGTCACAAATAGCTCTCGACAAGGGAAGCGGATATCTCTTTTCCGATGGAATCGGAAAGATTTCACCGGCAGCAGTCGACAAGTTGTCTGTCTGTCAGTTGGAAATGCAGCTCGTTATTAACAATGACAAATGCGTCTGTTCTGAAAATATCTTTACGGAAATATTCGAAAATTAATTGTACGAAAATCGTATTTACTCCACACGCGCTTAAAATGGTGAGGTAAAATCAGCTTTTCTAGCGAGCGAGGCGCGTTTCTTGAATAAGCTTCCTTATTCAAGAAACGCGTCGAGCGCGTTTCATTTGGCGGAAAACACAAAATACGCACAAAGGAATCCCGGAAAGCAATCGTCTCGACGACGTTTCGCGGCGCATCATCTGTCGCGCGCATTTGAAACAAAGACGAGCGTGGCAGGTGTGTGCGAGTCGCTGCCCTCCTTCAACCGCCTTCGTCTGGCCGCAGTTCGCGCGTTAAAGCGCACCGATCGGGGATCACCCCCGTCGTCGACTTTAACGAGACGCTCGGGCGGAATGTGAGAACGGCAAATTAATTCGTCCGATAACGATTGTTTTGTTATTTTAGATTACGGACCTTCTCAAAGAGATAAAGTGAGGATATTCTCCGCGGACACGTGAGAATTTCCACATTTCTCACCCGTCTCGAATTCACGTCGGAGGGTGAGCGTAACCCGTTGTCACGTTATGAACGCGAACTACTCTCTTGCTTTCTTAGCGTTAGTTCAACAACTCACCCAGAGCGCAACGGTTTCGACGTCTAACATAGACTCGATATAGTTTGCGGACACTTACCTGTAACAAAACAAGAAAGATATATTAATACATGAACAGGTAATTATTAAGCAGTTATTTACCAGGTAACAAAAAATCCTTTTCCGAATAGCACAAATTTTTCACTTATTAATTAAAGAAACCTCTGTATATTCAATAATTAATAATTCGATATTGTACATGTCACTTGCAAAATGATACAGGACTTTTTTGTTCGCCTCAATCCGTTCTCACGAAGTTTGTTCATGTTGATGTGGGATAAACATCCTATATATAAAATAATATTATCACATAAATCATCGATGGTCGAGTGATAAAATATAAACTTTTCATGACAAAGAGACGGTATAATAATAGAATAAAATAAAGTAGAGGACAGAACAAGAGAACATACGAATTAATCTGCCTCCTTCGAAATAAGGTAATAAATATGAAAAAAATATTCTGAAAGAATAGCATTACCGTTCATGCGAAACTATAGCGGAAGAGAATAATGCGAATACGGAGAAGAGAGGTAAATAGAAGCAAATTGAAACGAAAATAAGGATAGAAGGTATTAAAGGTAATTTGCCGTTATCTTGGCGGAATATTTCCGAGAGGGAAACCTTCAATCGTTGATGATCCGGTAAATGTAGCTTCAGCTGAAAGATTCAATCTCCATATTCAGCCAATTTCTCAAGCGGCAGATAAAAGAGTTTCGCGAATTAAATTTGCGTGATGTTGCAGGCAACGACAGACGCGAGATCCATTTCTGAAGTCGCTGTCGCGAGAGATTAATCGAAATCCCTTCGCGCGCGCAGTATTAAGTACACTCCCTCGCCTTCGCCATTTTGTAATCCTTATTTAATAATTATTCACGTGAGGAAACAATCACGTCATACGGAGGTGAATGTTCGCGAGGAAAAAAAAGTCGCGCCAACCGAAGAAAGAGAGGAAAATCCTTCCGGCACAAATCATCCGGCCAATTCCGCTGTTCGGACCTGCAAAGTCCTATAAGGACGCTCCGTGTAGTACATGAAACGAGGCAAAAAGGAGGAGGCAATCTTCTCTCACCGAATCCTTTGGACGGTGCGCGCCCAAACAAAGGGAGGACCTTTGTACTCGCTCCCGCTCGCACTAAGAATACCTCCCTCGGTCTCCATCAAGGCGTGCAGTCCGAATTACTTCGACAGTCATCTTTGTGTCCCGCGCAAACGGAAACCTAATTTGTGCCCCGGTGATAAACAGCCGCGGTACACACCGGTTTCCGGTGGCGACGCCGCACAAAGAGAAAAGGGGAATTAAAGTATTCGGCCGAAAGACACGGGGATAACGGATACCGCGATAATCGCCTATCTTACGTCGATTAATTACGATCGGGGTTGTCGCTCGTTTCTTTTGTCGTCCGAGCCCCATTGTCCCTCGTCTTTCATCTCAAACGCGACATTAAACCGTCGCCTCGTTCCCGTTAGTCAACTCCGACGGCAGCATCCAGCTCTATAGAATTTACAGATAACGATTCAACTATTTCGTAGATATGGACGAGCGATAGATCACAGCGACGACATGAAAAATTAATAAACGTCGTACTGGGAACATAGATACGAGGAAGGCAGATCATTTATTCCGTCTCGCGATAGAAATTCGAAGAGAACGGCAAATTATAAGAGAGAAGAAGCAAAAGGAGGAGATCTATTAGATAACATTACCGTAGAGGAAGAAGGAAGGGCGCGCGTTTAAGCTGAATATAGCTAAAAAGTCTATACGAATACACGAACTGTTTAATGAAAATGCTACGTGACGGGATATTCAATTTCGTCCTTTCTAGAGCATATCAAACGAGAGAGCGAGACGGAAGAACAGAAGTGGCAACAAGAAATCGTATCCGCGTGAAAGACTGCGCGAATAAGTCCCGGTGTCTTATTTATGTGTGTGAATGGATGTGGACGTGCGATCGAAGTTTGACAATTGGGAAAAGTGAATTAGAATCCTTGATACAGAGCGAAACACAGCTGTAGCCAATAGAGAAGGAGAACTTGAACGAAAGAACAGCTCTCCAGAGTGACACTTCGGCTTGATATAGGGCGATAGATCGAAAGAGGGACTGATAGATTTATTTCCTCAGACAGAGTGTGTTTGCCGTAAAGCAACGGACAGCAGAAATAGGCGGACTGAAGTTCAACGTGGGAGCTCTAATTTAAATTGGAAGCAGCCGCAAAAAATTTCACGAAATTTCCACGAGAAATAAAACTAAGTAATGCCCAATCGGAACCATCAGTTTCGACGGGAACCGAAAACGAATATATCCGGTTCTTCTTCAATTTTGATGGAAATCGAAACTGAAACTTTAGCGGAAGTTTTACAAAAGCTAAAAGGGAAAATGGAAAATGAATTTTATAATGAAAATATACATTTATTAATGATGCTTCATTAAATTATAATATGTGTGTGTATGTATGATACTTTATTAAATACAATTTTATTTCGTTGTATTTAAATAAACGTTTATTTCCGTGAAATAATTATATTTCACAAATAAATTTTGTTTTTTCGCAGTGTAAAACCAAATATATATCTCCTTCGATCGAAATTAGGAAACGAAATGAAAGGGATGCGTTGTTCTTACAATGCCACTTGTAGAAATCGGGAAGCAGGAGTAAAATGATACCTCGTTTTCAGCGTGTATAAATTAGGAAACAGACGCTGTTGTTTCGCTCGACGGTGCGGCGAGACGTATTTTTGAAAACCGCTGAATCTGTTTCGCTCGGCGAGTCATTGCTAAACGAATAAACTGCGACGCGTTTCTACTGGCGGGTTGTCAAACGGATGAGCAACTTATGCTCGGTGATTGTGCGCCGTTCAAAACATCGGTATCGCGCACGAACCGTGTCGACTCTAAATAAAAATCCGCCGAGTGTATCCGCGCTGAACAATCCAATTTCTACGTTACCGATTTAAATGTTTACGCATCCCACTTCTGAAGAGAGCACTGCCGTGCAATCAGTACCACTCGTGTGCTCCCGCTGTATACCCACGTAATGTGCGCGTACCGTGAAAATTTGAACAACGACGTTTTTTCGAAAGACCCGCCCGAGCGAATGCGACATACGGATTAATATTATCATTTTCATATATTGATTCTATTTACTTGAATCTAGTATTTTTTTCTACGTAATTAATTTGATTGAATCTAAAAATAAATCACTATTATATATATATATATATATAATAGTGATTTATTTATATATATATATATATATATATATATATATATATATATACATTTCAATTAAAAAAACGGAACGAACTTTTGCGTGAACTCAACAGTTTCTGTTTCAACGTTTTTTTGGAATATTTTATTAAAGTTAATAATACCATACTCACATAGTCAAAGTGCAGTATTACCTCTATCTGTTTTTCGATCGCGCTTTCGAGCCATGGCAACCGAAAAAACAACTAAAATCTACATAAAATCTTTACACCTATGAAGATAACTTCTTATTAATCTAACCGGATAATTTGATTCTAACAAGATTTGATGATGGTCCCATACATAGGTCTAAGTCCTATTGCTTCTTTACAGCAACGTGGTGACCTCTCTTCATATGCCTGTAGTGCGACGCACGCTGATTGTACACAGGCATATGAGACCTACACAGTTTAACGCCGGTTCCGAACGGCAAATTTTTAGAGAGGCGTTCATGGCAAAGATACTCTCTCGATAGGTTGCCACTTCTTTTCGAGAGGAGACACGAGCGAAAATATTTTTGATTTTTACCGGGATCGAACCCGAAACTGCTAAAGCACAGTAGACCAGTGCGCTGTCTGCTGCGCCACGCTCGCGCTCAATACATATACTTCCGTGTATATACGTATCGTTTTGAATAAAAGTAATTATATTTCTACACAATGTTGCAAGAACTTGATCAACTAAATACAAGGAAAAACTAAAACTATACTATTTCTTACGACTACAGAGAAACTGTGACTAGTAATTCCAAAATCAACAGAATAACAAAAAGAAAGAAAGGAACAAATTTCTTCACCATGTCAAATTTTTAAAAAGCGTTCGTAAATATTACACACAATAGGTTCAATTAACACAATATCAGTAACCTACATTGTAGAAAAAAAAAAATGTTTATTTATTAAGTAAGATATTAGCTTTGTGACAAACTAGATCGTATGACTTCTCTAATCCCGATCTCCTTTATATTTATTCCGCGTCGTTCGTCGCCGCGAGAACAGAGCTCGTGTTCTCTGTTAACGCTTCGAGTCACTTCCAAGCGTCTCGTTCACGCGGTGATAACATTTTGTTCTTATCTTTTCACTTTTTTTGTTCATTCTCACCGGATTTTCATGTTCCGTGCGTTCGCATCGTGCTCGGTCGTAAAATATTCATACCAGTGTGTGCAGTGGTTCTCACCGGAAAGGGCGGTTTCGAGGGGTGAAAAATTTATAATGCGCCGTATATTCGGTAACGCGAAATCGATGATACACACCGCGGCGCGCCGTCTGAAAAATGGAAAGTAACATCGTGCGGTGTCGCTCTTGCGGAAGATTGCCGGATGCCGCTTTCTGTAAGAAACGGTCATGGAAATCGGCGGCATAATGCAAGAGTCACGCTTGGACGCTTCGCGAACGAGGTAGAGGATGCGCCCGGGAAATCGGTCGTGGCGAGACAAATCCACCGTGGGAGTTATACCGTCCGGCGCAGCGCCCGTTGTTAAACAATTTCCGAGCGCTGGTCTTACAAAGGTTTTACAACGTTCCGTATTATTTATTGGGAAAAACTGGAATATCGTCGTGTGTGGAGTGTTGTCGGTGAAATCTTCTCGGATACAAAGCTGAAAGGTGATACGTCTTAAATTGCATCGCGACGGGTAATCAATGAGATTCGTTACTCCTTGGGAAATCCTTTGGAAATGATAAAGCGCGAAATACCGCGAGTTTGAAAAGATCTCAGTCGCCATTACGTAGGCTACTTTCGTCAGACATGATCAATGTGACATGTTTACGTCTTTCCGTTCCAAATATTTCTTGTGCCTCGTAAAAATTTCAAAGACGCACTTATACGTCCAAGTGCTATCCACTTTTCCGACAATTTATTATTTAGGAACCAAACGACATCTGATATACGAGTCGCATTGATGACTCGAGGTAATTTCTCGTGCTGAAAATTGCGATACGGTCTGAAGTTTCTTTAATTAATAAATGATAAAATTAAATATGTAATATATTAGATTTTTAAAGAAATGTAGATTTTATATATACAATTTTATTAAATATAAAATGCAGTAGATGGGTAAATAATATTCGACATGTTTGTTTTCGAATATCTACAATATTTCGGAATATAATCTTAGTTCAACATACAAATCTTATGAAATTGACGGTATTGACTGTCAGTCGCGTAGTTCAAAGGACAAACGGGAGAGGCTTTCAAATAAAGGAAGCAGGCGTCGTCCCAAAAGTGCAAATAATTTCAAGCACCGAAGTAGATCAGTTCACGTCTGATACCCGTCGTCTCATAAATATTAAATATTATGTGAAATTTTGGGACGCGCTAACATTACGAGGGCAAAGGATCTCGCAACAATACCATTAATTCACGCGAGTCCTGTATAAGAAAAAGATATATTCGACGATAAAGCGCCTGTTCTTGAAATATATCGCGCTTCTCACTCGCGACTACATAAGCCAGCGGACTTCCTCCCAACCTCCTTTCGCATCCGCGAAAAGACAAATACAATACCTCGGACGGCCGTAAGCCTTTCTTTGGTCTGACCCGACCAGAAACGGAGACGGAAGGATTAAGAAGTAAGCTATTTGCTGCGAAATGTTAAGCACGCAGAGCACCGGCGGGCTTCTGCAGCGTCTGTTACGCGATAAATGGCGCACGACACGTTCCGTCGAGCAAGTTTTTCGCTGCAAGCTTCTTACGTGAGAGCTACCCGGTAACAAAGTTTCGTCGACGGGAACTTCGGCTAGTATTTCATGGATACGGAGCTCCGGAAGCGTCCGGTTGCGAAAGCGCATCAACGACGACGACGACAACGACAACTCCTTCCTCCTATAGTAGGTTCGCAGAGCGGCTTTGCTCCTCGGTTTTGCCCTTTCGTATCCCTTACGGGAATACGTCGGACTAGCTCGAATATTAAAGCAGCCACGAGACCTCGCGCGCGGAACACACGACTACAAACGACAGACTACGCGGTCGCAACGTCGAAGATGCTCGCGCAAATTCTTCCCCCTATCGCACAGCAGAATTAATTCTTACTCTGACGCAACTGTCCTAATTACGGAACGAAAATTTCTGATATCCATCTGTGACAAGTGAGGATTACAGTGTCAAATGCGTGAATTGATATTATTATTAGAGGAGAAGATAATATTATATGATCCTTGATGAGGTAGTTATTCGATAATTCAAGTTAAATTTAAAAGTCCTGACAGTTAATACATACAGAATAATTATAAACATAAAATAAAATAGAATACAAAGGCGAGGTAGAAATCAAGTAAAGGAGGAATATAAGTATGCATGTAGGGAATTGCAAAGCTATGATTAATTCAGTACGAAATGTTAAAGCGACGGACGGAGTGGCGATAAATTTTTACGCGAGCTATCTCGCGCGATCGAACGGGCGAGCGAGGGATGCGCGACCAGGCGCAGAGACCGGGCGCACTTTCGGTGCACCCTTGAGAACCGGGGAAGCAACTGCACTACCGTAAAAGACGGCCGGCGCGCTCAAGTCATCGCATCCGGGAATTACTCGCGGCGCATAACTCTCGCATCTTAAACCTATCGATTCTCGGCAGGATGCTCTCGCGAGGGGGGAAGGGGGGGGGTGACACTTGGCTGGCTCGCAACGACTCCTCGCGAAAAAGGTGGAGGAGCAGCGGGAGGAGGCGAGCGTCCTACGGGAGGTAAAAATAATACTTTCGACGCAACCTAGCCTCTCTCTCCCTCCTGCCCCGATATCCGTCCACCGCCTCCTCAGCCCACCTTCCTTTATCCTCTTATCTCTGGACCGGCACCAACTTTTAACTAGCGCAAAACAAAGGAGTTTTGGCACGTACTTGCCCGGGGCTGCATATTTCACGAGGGAGGGAAACTTTTGGGACTGATCTCGCGAAGATCTCGGCGAAGGCTCCGGGCACGGAAATTAATGGTGACCGAGGACGAGGAGCTGTCCCGTCCTGGCTGGACGCGTCGCGAGCGTTTACAGGATGTCGGCGGATTCGGAAACTTCGACCGCTCGGAGCATAGTATATATCCGTAATGAGGGCATCTGCTCGATAAGTCTTCCTCGTGTTCGACGGAGCAAGCAAAATGAGATCTGGTCGATGCGTATGACTGATTAACAAAATCGTATCGCTTAAAAATTACTATAGAGTAACTCCGGTATTTACGGAACACATTACAAAAAAACACTTGGCATTGTAACTGAGTGAAAGCTAATTCCAGTTATTTTTAAGTTTTCGATTTATCTGAAAGAAAAAAACCTAAGGATATTCTATAATACCTTCTATTTTTTCCGCGGCCAGATTTATCCGAAAATCGCGATAATTTCGATGAAAAGATCGACGTCGCGTCGGGAATTGAAGATCGATGAGGAAGAAGATTATCGAGTGATTCTCTTGGTAACGAAAGAATTGAGGGATTCTGAAGTAACAAACTGAAAGATGCCGCGCAGAACGACGTTACGTCGCCGGACACCCTATAGAGCGCTCCTTCATTCGTAGCCGATGGTCATCACGCCTGTTATGGCTGCGGAGGCCTACGGAATTATGTCCTCTTTGGGACCCGGGAAAGTGCGACACTTAAGTTTGGAGATTACACGCGCGCTCGTAAACGAGAAACCCGTCTCTCGATAACGAGGGACGCGATACGTCACGAAGTGCGTCGTTAGTTATTCGCGATATGAAAGCGCCTTCCTGAACGGTGCGACCCTTCAATAATAATAACTCGTCGTTATACCGGTCGCGTGTGTTTTCAGGAAGTTTTTTTACGCTCCCGATAACGCGATGGAGTTCCATATAAGAGAACCGTGACGATATTAACTTATTTCTCGTAAACAACAGCAGCAATATCTCTCACGGCATTCATCTTGGGACTATTGTTATTGAACTTTTTTCTAGCTAACCTGACGTCTTTCGACTGATTTCTCGTATCTATATGCATGCTGACGATGTTCTTATCCTAGATACTGAAACAACGATCTTCGATGGATTTCGGAATGGATCAGTCATGGTCGTTGGTTCACCTCGTTTGCTGTACCAGCAGCAGCCTCTTGAATCTATTGGGCGTACACATTGGTACGCAGCAATCGATAAAAGTACTATTTGGATTGCTTTTGGTCATTCTACTATCGTGTAAACCGTAAAGCAGCACATGCTCGTCTTCAGAAATTTTATCCTTTTCGGCATATCTCGCAAAAACTCCTCGTTACCTGATTGCTTGTCATTTCACTACATAAATGTTGCCTACATTTCTTGTATTATCAAGTCCTTGTTAAATTGTACATAATATATCCAGAGTTCTTGTCCTCGTTATTCATACGATCTCAAAAAATGCGATCACGTGTCCTCTCTTTGTCATCGTTCATCGCTGACTTAATATTCACTAGCGCAACTGTGCGGTTTGGTCTATTATATTCTCTCTCTCTACAATATTCTCTCACCAGACGCTCCCTTATGTCTACGGAAATTGCTCTACTATCATTCCGACTTTCATTCCAACTCTGGTTGTTTTACACATTTTCAGTCTTCCCTCTCCATTCCATCGCACCTCTAAATTCATATGCTTTATCGCCGTTAAATACTACAACTCTCTTCCTATATCTGTTCACTCTGCCGCATCACTCGCAACTTTTCGGTCACTGAATTCATTTGTCAATCGGTAATTAATTGTGGCGATACATCCCCATGAACGATACTTCTGATCCGAATTTCAAAGTAACTTTCTTACAAAAATATTTCAAATATCGAAAAGGCTATTTTTTTGCACCTAAAACCTTAATTATTTTGGAAACTTAACGTGTTGATGAAACTTGGCTTGCGACGTTGTTTATGCATTCATATTGCAGCATCTTTAAGAAACATCTTGTCCGCTTCACACTGATTAAAAGAAAATATTTTCCTTTCTCTAAACTAGTGCATTATTTCGTTAATCACTTTTGCATTTATTCTATGCTGTAAAATATTCAATAACAGCACCGTTATCGTTATTCTGGCGGTTGGCCGCGCGAGTCGTTAATAAATTTCACGCCGTCGTCCGCCGATGAATCGCGCAAATCGTCGAAATCCCGAAATCCTCGGTTATCGTGCGCTTCCACGTGCCATGGAGCAACATGCTGCGGATGCGAGCGTCCGTGTATACCGGGGATATCGAGGGATACTTTATCGGGAGCATACTGGGGCGCTGACAGAAGCTGATGCAGACACCTGCACCGCTGGCAACATCAAACCCAATGTTGGTCAGCGAATGCACGCACACGGTGGCGTCTCGAGATGCTCGGTCGAGCCTGTTCCTTATCAGGCCGATATTTGCGGCACATTCGCCGTTTCTGCCGTCGGATCTGCGCGAAGAAGCGCGAGGTCGGCCGTTCATCCCCTGAACGTTTGTCGTCCCTCCTTTTGGTATCCTTCTCGGGATTATCCCGAAGATCTTGCGGAAGGATTAACGCCGCCTCGGGAAGTTTAATCGGACGTTAGATATGGGGGATATCTAACGCGGAGGGTGCTTTTTACGCGCGCCGGGACGATCGAATTTAATTGAGAGGATAATTCGTCGGGGGAGGCTAACGGAGCGTCGCGTAAATCTGCACGCGAATACTTTTTATATAGCGTACATGCAAGATTACTTATCATAAAATCCCTGCGACTGCTTTAGCGATTTACCGATCGTTACGCGTATATCCGTGTAATTTATGATTTTATATCTCTCAAGCCATTACCACAATAATGGGAATATTTAAATCCGCAATATCGCGGATTATTTTCGACATTTTTGCGTAATATGCAAATTAGGATGAAATGTAGCTCTGCTCCATCACCGTGTTGTACAACAGATAAAGCTACGTTTTAAATCAAACGCGTGCTCTCTATGTAGCTGTTTTATATTGAACGGATTTACACATAAAATGAACTAAATGCCGCTTAAATAAGTCCGGGGCTGTTAACAACGCGGAGCGAGCGGTGTTGCGGAGCTGTGACACGCCGCGCCTTAGAAAAGTGGCGGAGGAAATATTCCGATGAGGTGTAACACGTCCGACAAACGAGACGACACATTTATAATTCATGCGAGCGGTTTCGCACATACCATCGCGCGGGGCCCGTAAAATAAAAGCTGCGTTTTCGTCAGGCGTGTCGCGAATGTGAAATTCGCAAATCCATCGCCACAACATCGGGAATGCGTTAAAAGATACAAAACACGACCGCTGATGAACGCATTTTCGATCTCGTCGTTGGAATCGGGGTATCGTATTTAACAAGAGTGTCTCTCTTGTACAAACACACACACAGTCGCGCGTACACGGCAAAGCGCGCGTATCGTTTGCAAATGTAAAAATCCAAAACCGGCGGATTTATTACGATCGGTAACGAGCAAAAGTCATTTCGTATTAATATCACCTGCCCCGTGTTCATATTTATCTTCGTATAAACGAGTGAACAAATTTCGTCCCGTATTTTCGAGAAAAATTGAAAAATGTAGCGCGGACGCGAAACAATTTTACTTCCTCGCGCGTGAGGGAAATCCTGCGAAATCGAGAGATCAGTTTAAAACATATCTGCAATATACCTTCCTCAGTAGTCGCGACTACTAACGCGTGACTTTTCCAGCGGAATTTTACTGATCTGCTATACTTATAACTATGATCACTAGTGAGTGCTTCTCTGCGATAATACACTTCAAACAGGCAGGAGTTAAGTTAGCTCTCCTAGAGCAAAATCCGACCGAGTGATTTCGCAGAGGAAACGTTTTTGGCTTCTGACGTAATCGCATCAATCCTTCGAAGCGCCAGGCTTTCACGGGGCGCTTTTTCCAAAAATTTCGGGTAATACGTTACGTCATACCGTCGGCTAACAGCGAACGTCAGTTTATTCTGAAGGAGAAAAGGGGGAGGGTGCAGTCTGCAAAGTTTTCTTCGAGCAGGAATTCCATCGCGTGATTCACGAGATTAGGGACTTTGGAGGAAGACCAATGGGACGCGTCGATATATGGCCAATAGTTTAGTTCACGAGAGCAGCACGTACACGCGCTCGCGGAGGAACGTGTGCCCGTTACCGACCGAAGCGGGGGATGGATGCCCGGATTCCGGGATTTCGGCCGATGACTCTCATAGTCGGGCAACTTCGAAGAGAGGGACCGAGTTTTCCAGCGCGCGACGGTCCTTCTAGGGTTCTCCATTGGCCCGTAGATTTCCGCGCCGATTCTCCGGTAAGTTCTCTCATCGCTCACCGAAAGGTGTCCCAGATAGGGTTGGACAGTTATTTATCAGCGTTGTGACCACGCACGCGTGCTCGCTTTATTAATTATTCCG
Source organism: Dinoponera quadriceps (assembly GCF_001313825.1). Classification (NCBI taxonomy): domain Eukaryota; kingdom Metazoa; phylum Arthropoda; class Insecta; order Hymenoptera; family Formicidae; genus Dinoponera; species Dinoponera quadriceps. The sequence goes on from NW_014554780.1 coordinate 1,408,229, forward strand.
ATTAATTCGCACGGCCACAATCGATCGCCGACTGTTTTATTTCCGAGTCGAGCGCGGCGATGCCTCAACAGTGTCACACCTATCTAAAGCGCATCACGCCCGATTTCCATCAAACGATATGACGCGCGATTGTTTTTTCAGCAGTCCGGATTATACCCGCTATCTCTTGGATTTTTGTCTGGTTTATCGGAACGTCAGCGAGGTGGTGAGGTTCCAACTTTTTAAGTACTCCGCATCGCGCGAAGTTATTTTCTTTCCTTCCCTCTCTCTCTTTCCCGCAACTTCGACACAATCAGCTCGAGATGAATTATAAACACATCCGTCCGATATGTGAGACTCGTGCGTAATCCGTGCAAGAATTATTTCAACCGAAAGGGCGATAACGATCGTTGCGTCTCTTCGGCAACGATGAGAGGGGACACTTGATTCCTCCTTTTGTTAAATATTTAAAAGAAAAATTAAAAATCAAAAATCAAAACGTTCTTGCTAATAGATATGTTCATAGTATTGACACATTAATCAAGTTAAAAAATAATTATTATTAGAGTGATTTTCATTTTAATAAAACATCGTCGAAATGTACAAAATATGCCCTATTCTGGGAAACTTAATCCGGGAATGGGGGGGGGGGAGGAGATCAGATCAAAGATAGGCTGACCAACACGCGAAGAATAAAACATCAAACGTGCGTCGTACGTACGACAAGAGACAGCGGAGTTCCGGAAGATTATTGATGGCCGAAACTATCGGCGAAGGTATCGCGAGCCACGTAAATTCCGGGTGGTGCACCGACCTCTCGGGGATGCAATTTGTTTCGCAACATTTTTAAACGACTCGAGCAAGCATATCGGCCGAAAGTCGCGACCCACTTCGACGATCGACCGATATTTCGCAAATTGGAAAACTTGCTACTCTGAAAAGACTCATCGATCCGTTATAGTTCGGTCGATTTGAAACCCCATCTCTGCGCGCGAAGACACCCTCTCGCCGTACCGTGGTACCATATTTCTGAGGCGCTCCCCGTCTGTCGCAACGCTGGCATCAATCTTCCAGATAACGACGCGGGATATAATATTTCATCTTACATGACCAAATTTTACTTTGACGTTTCCCCCAGCTTTGTTTCGTGTACATTACAACTCGTCTTACATATGCAGCATTTGTGTACTAAGAAAAGAAAGTATATTACACGATACACGTGAAATTGGGTTAAGATATTAATTTATTTCGGCGTTTAAGCAGGCGAAATGAATTCGATAAAACATGCACTACGCACTATACTGAAATATTATCTGAAAAGACGATACTGAGCCTTCAACCTCCACGAAAAAGGCTCCAACTACTTTAATATAACCCGTATAATATTTATGTAAACAAAGTGGGAGAAACTCCAATGTTGAAACTTTTCAAGTTAAAAAGTCTGTCAGCTACTGGCTCGCGAATCTTCGCACTCTTACTTTCCTCGCAAACAGTCGGTCGATCCATAATGAGCACGAAGCTCGCTTTCTCGAGTAAGATGTCGGAAGCCGCGGCAATGATCATAGACCTCACGACAGCGCGAGCCGAAACCGGAGCCTCTCCTTCCCCGGACAATGTAATACGACGATATCGCGCCGTCTATCCCCGGCATCGCTGGATAGGCGGATTTACATGACCAAAGGTTGCGAGAGAGAGAGAGAGAGACTATTATTGCCGGCTACAGGGTCCCACCATCGCGGTTCAGCAATTGCGATGTTCGCCGAGCGTGCAATACTGCGCGACGCACCTCGGCTTCCTTCCGTTATTGCGTCGTCCGCGTAATGAACATCGTATTCCGGTGCCGTCTACCCGAACGGGCATTTTTGCGAGCGGCGAATGTAAATCTCGAGGCGAGACCGGTTATTATCTGCGGCGGTGCGAGACAACGGGAAGCGTAAAGCGGGCTTTAACCCCTTTTAGGTTCTTGATGCCAATTGCGTTAACATCGTTTTATTTGCGACAAACATGATGCGTATATCATATGCGTATATGCCATTTCCATCCCCCTAATTTAATATTTATTTATTATTCATTATGACAATTATTATTTTTATCGTCATTATTATTATCATATATATATATATATACTAATTGTTATTATTAAAGCATAATTTATTTAGTGCTCTGAGATAGATCAAATTAAAATTCTTTCTTTCGAGCTCATCTCAAGTATAGAGCAAGGATCTCAAATATAGAGAAAGTACAATTTACTAGAATTTTCTACGATTTCCACAGTTTTACGCGTGTGAAAGTGAAAATTGTACAAGAAACTTAGATCGTGAGGTTACGAAGCCTCATGCATTGTTCCGAGCAGTCTGACTTTTTTCTATTTACGTTCTAACTAATGATTTTTTATACATACATTTCTCTTTTAACGTTCCTCCATGGTTTTTATCTATGGGCTCGATTTTTTTATGTTTTTCCACGCATACGAATAATTACGTGAAACATGCGTGTTTCCCATCGTATTTGCTACTGCCAACTCTTTCAGCGGAATTATATCGTGGGATATATTTTATTTCAACGCTCTCAAATGTATTTTACGCCTTTATTCATACTATAGCAAATATAAAATAGCAAACACACGCTAAATGCACCGTAAGAGAAGGTAGGATATATTTTTTCTTTTTTTAATTCGAATTTGCACAGAGCGGCTTGTGATGCGCCTAAAATCACCGTGAAGGATAATAAATGTACGACGTAATGAATCGACGATATCGAACCGCTAATGAATATATTATTGCATTTTTCACCGGCCTGTACAATTTACAACCCTCTCGTCATGATAAATCAGGGCATCAATTAACTTTAATGATTAAAACGTGGGATTACACTCGTTCATTTACGATGCAAAATCATTCGCAACGGAAACAATTGTTTTCAATTAATTATTATTATTAGCGCATAATTGCGGATACGAGGAAATAAAGTGTGCGCATGAAGTGCGACACATTCGCGCGTAATGACTGCCCATTAAAAGTTTACACGAATAATTCATCTGCCGCGCTTAAAACGGCCCCGGTAGGCATACCGGAAACTCTTCACGCCGCCCGCAAATTTGTTCTACTCGCAATTTTCGCGACACGGCCAATTCTTTTTATGCATCTTTATTCCGCCGATTTCATTAATTTTCAACGGAAACAACAATTCTCTGTGTAAAAAGCCGTGATTAAAAACAATGTGAAAATTTTTTTTAGATACATCGTTAAAAAAGATTCAGGTGCACACGTATATGTGTGAAACATTAGACTTTACACGTAAAATATTGCGACAGAGTGTCTCGTTATGAGACACTGAAAAATAAAATGTTAATTTTAACATTTTTCTGCACATGTCCTAGAAAATTTGAAATCGAAATAATTTATTTGTTGTATGTCACTTGTTTACAAACTACAAATGTTAATGAATTTACACATCTTTGTTAACCAACACTAAAGCATAAAAAATATTATTCTAACATTTATACATGTTGAATGTCGATTTAACACAAAATGTTGAGTGATAATGAAGCAATTGTGTAAAAAGGACTCGCAATAATATTTCATTTATCAATGATACGCGCAAAAAATGTTAAGTTGCAAAATCGACATAAGTGATATAAATTGACATAATTGACATAAATGATACGTATGACATAACCCATGAAAACTGGTGACATATCAGCTGTATGTTAATTTTACACCGAGGTGAAAATGAAAAGTGTAACGCGGGAAAATTTTAACATTTGGACATGAGATTTTGTATTAAATACGAACCGCTTCGTTCACGTGATCCAATTTAAAAAGCGGAACCCAACGTACGAAGGAAACACCGTATGTGGATGAATGGAACATTCATAGAAATCTATTTTGCAGCTCGACCTTCTTGCTTTAAAGCGGCCCACCGCTGTATAACGTAAGCCCCGCTATAATCCGGTACACATGATTGTAAGATTACGCAGTCAGGTTCGTACGCGCTAGGAATACGTAAGCGGTTTACCTTACTAGCATGCCGGGACGCGCGCTGTAATACCGCCTGTGCTATTCTCAAAGTGATAAATCGGTTAATGCATTCGCAACAGCGAGCTTCGTGATGTGACGTCTCGATATGTCGGCCCCTATTCCGCCGTTCCGTGCAAGCAATCGCGGCCAAATTGCCGTAAAAATTAACGAGATAATACGATACGCGTCTACTTCACGGTGCGCTATATCGATTATTTCATTATGAGCGAAAGTACAACGCGCGGAGGAGGAGAGGAGATGCGCAAAAACGTGCCCCTTCTCGCGAACTGCCATCTCCAGCGAGAGCAAAATTGCCACGTACTTAAAATTACGCTCGCGGCCATTACTCGCGGAACGGACAGTTTACGCTCAAAATAAAGTCGTTTACGGCTGCCGAGGGGAAGAAGTACTTGCAGCTAACGAGAGCAGTTCGGAGACTGCGATGATGATCCCAGCCTTGAAGCGCGCACGGATTTCAATGCGAGACGGCTCCAATCATCAATCGACAATTACCTGAACGTCGATCACAAGAATAATCGAGAATAATCGCGGCTAATTGGCGGGAGATCTTGGACGAGATGTCCGGCGTTTTTAACATTTTCTGCCTCGTTTCGCGCAATATACACGCATTTGCGAAAAATACAATCCAAATTTAATGAGTGACAACTTTTAATTGAGAGAGAGAGAGAGAGGGAACTTTCTTGTTTTTAATTAAAATGAAAGATATTAAAACGCGATATACGCGCGTGAAATAGGGGTCCAACGCAGAAAGTTTAATTCGCCCTCGTGTAAGCGCGAAGAAAATTGGTGGGGAAAAATAAAGATGCGAAATGGGCAAGCGGATCTCAGCTGCTCTCGTGCCGCTTCATCGCGTTGGAAACTCAATAGTTAGTTGCGCGTAATACACACTTCTTGTTGCTCCTCCTTACGCACCGTAAAAAGAAGTGCCATCCTTTACTCCGAGCGCGCCAACTTGGAGAAGTGCGTACGAAGTAAAGTGCGGAGAAAGAGAGAGAGAGAATAATAAATAAATAGATAGACGGAAAGAAATATTTTAGTAAAAATCACGGAATTAAAATTTTGTAGTACTGGATGATGTAATCTTTAGTGATGTATATGTACATGATATTACATGACTAAAGATTACATTATAATTTCAGTCATAATTCCAGTGCGATACAGCATTTTGCGATAATTTTTACTGCAATATTTTCTCCGTGTAATTTTTTTATACTGCGCTCTGGGGAGAAAAAGGTTAAATCGTTTTTAATTCCCTTTAATCTATCGATACGCAATCTCGTCGATCTCTCTTGAGCGAGCTCTTCGGAATTGTGTATCGGGCTAGCCCGTCACGTCACCTCGTCACCTTCGTATCGCGCTCGCTTGAGAAAAAGTAGAAACTACTTCTACAGCGGGTCGAAACTTCCACAGCTCGTGAATCTCGTATTTATCTCCCTCTCTCTCTCTCTCGCTTTTTCTTGGACGTTCGAACGCAACGTCACTTCCCTTTCCCGTCCTCGTCCTGGAATTCCTCTTACGTTCCAAGTTTTTTCTTGCTCGCTACGGTACGATCGGCAGAAGAAGAGTGTCGATGAAAATCGTCAAATGTTTTATAACACGCCGCAAGATAAACAGTCGGCGCGGTTATCGACACCGCTGAGAAATATGGATAACTGCTTGAACGTTGGCGAGAAAAGAAACGCATTACTACTAATCTTTACAGAGGGATCGTTTTTCTCCCTCGCGCAAACATTCGCACATACTCGCGATGAAAATCTTTCGCGTGATCTGTTGGTCGCGCGAGCATCACGACATTTTACAACCAGTCCTCGAACCGACCCACCCTACGTACATCTGCATCGCAGACATTGTTATCACTATGTGCACACGCGTGGTGCGCACCTTAAATGGCAGCAACAAATATACGAGAACGCGATAGCAGCTCGACTGTGTATCAACACGGAAATCTGTGCATTCAGTCGATATTTGTTCATTACCACCTCACCACCGACGCTTTGTTAGTCTTCGCCGGTGTATTAATAATTCGGTTAATAATCGCGCTCAGTCGGGCGACGTCGAAAGTTTCAACAAACAGAATTAACCGTTCGAGCAGCTGAGCTGTGAATCATTGTTTTGAAAACATTTTCCCCCCTTTTTTGCCAAAGTGCCCCCCGGTGGTGCGAGATAATCGTGGGGAACCGCGACTTCGGACGAAAGTGACTCTCCTCGCGCAACCGTGCGCGAAATGTAAAAAAACATTCGAATATAAAAACGTCGAAATCTCGACCGCCACGTTGCTGCGGATATTTAATTCATCGCTTTTCATCACGAGAAAAGGGAGAGAGAGAGAGAGAAAACGAGGGGAAAAAATAATCAAGAACGAAGGCATTTATAAAGTAGGTTGTTTCAACGCTTGAACCGAGTTAATGGCAGGAATTTTAATCAAGCTGTAACACGCGGTGATGCTCCGTGCAATTACATAACTATGAAATGAAAGCGCATTCGTTACAAGTACATTCAGTCTTCGTGTTTCATATACGCATGACGGCCGAATTCTCGTCCAGTAATTCCGGCGCGATTCTCTCTCTCGCTCGCTCACTCGCCGTATTGCGAATTGCCGACGTCGGCCGCATTTCGAATAATCGACGATAGTGCTTTTCGTTCGTTTCGGAACGCCGCTTCAAATTGGCCCCGCCGCATAATGCGTTTATCGCCGAGAAATTGATCGAATCAAAATGCAAATTCAATGAATTATTCAGCCGACGCCCGACTCGCCATACTCGCGCGTATATAAATATATATTTGTACGCGTCGAGCTCGCGGTCGGAAGCCGACTAATTACATCAAACGCAATAACTGTATTCCGCGCTTAATGATCGGCCAGGTGGCAAGTGTCGTTGCGAAGAACGCTGACTAAATAGTCGGGTTTAAAAGGCGCCTCAAACGAAGCGCTACGTGACTGATAATATATTCGAGGAAGCTTTAAATCGGGAGGGACGCCTTTCCCCCCATTGTGCCGCGCCGCGAGTTTTCATACCGTCCTTTTACGATTATTTCGACTCAACGCCACCGGTGATTTACGGCGTGCGTCTCGCATAATCTAGCCAGAGACGCGTCAGCCGAACTCGCTCGAATTATTACCATCTTCGCACTTCTCTCGCAGTCGAAATTAATTAAGCGTATAATACGCGTCGTGACGCAGACGAGAACCACGTCTGTCCGGCGAAGTCGTATTACATCTCGCGCCGCGATACGGAGTCCCGGCTATTGTTCGGTAGTTTTGGCAGATGTCAGACCGCGAGAAACGTCGCCTCGTGAAACCGGAGAGATCGTCGTTTGCGCGAGCACAGGCTGGCCAAGACGACCCGCAAACAGTATATGTGCAATGAATATACAATTGTAGAGGGACATTTTTTTCCATATGAAAAATATCCGTGAAACCAGGAAATCGAAGATTTCATTAATCCTCGCAAGGAAAGATGGGGTCACGAGTGACCCAAATACATGAATACGCATTCTATTTGATTAAAACAAGATATCATATGGGACAATAAACGAGGATATATTTTTCGAAAATATTATAATGAATAAACATCGTTGTGAATGACCTTTATCTTTCACAGAAACAAAAAAAGCTCTCACAGCTGAAAACTAGCTCCCATGGGTAAAAATTAGCTGTCCATATAATACTGAAATTTAGTTCATTCGGTTAATTCTTTTCGTCTCCTAGTTTTTAGCTCCCACAGCTATGAACTAAGTCTGGTAACTAAATTTCAGTTGTCTTATATAGACAGTCTATTCCTTTTATCTGTGTTCCTTGCGAGAATTAATCCTACCGTAATAAACCCGTTTTTCAGATACTCCAGTTGTTAATTTCCAAATTACTGCTATATAATAGTATCCTTTTCTCCTCTGATATTAACTGATTATGTACGTATAATAATAATATATTGGATCACTTACTTCCGACGATCGCCTGAGTTATAATTCTCACGCGAGCGACGATATTCGCTTTTAATTACTGTAAAATGCGCAAGTATAGTGTAACCGTGTTCCACGAGGAAACTTCAGCGCGTCGTGAGTTAACGCTTTAGAGATCCAAGTTAAATTGATTACAACGTTAATCTAACGCCACGAGATAAATCAATACGCTACCCAGAAAACAGGTACATAGTTAAACTATACGAGACTCCTCCCTACGCTCGAACTGCTCTCTCGTCTTTCGGCACGTGTGTGCACCTCTTTCTACCTCCTCTCGCCAAGAAGAACAGTTTAATCCGGATGGTTTTATGTTTTCCGCATTTTACACGTGCGGGAGTGCGTTTAAATATGAACACGAGGAGAGAAACGTGAATAGCAGAACAGCCGAAGCAGAGATAAGTTGAACGAACGAGGAAAAGAGAGAGATAGAAAGTGAAATGGATAGATAGATGAATTTACTGTACTTCGCTCTGGGAAAACTTCCCTTTAGGCGCAGTTTCAGATACGAGATAAAAGATAAAGAATAAGAAATATAATAAGGAAGAAGAAAAGAAAATATGAAATAAAACATATAAAAACAAGAGAGGATACAAGAGCAAACCAGTGAGACAGCGAGAAGATTCAATGCAGTTCTTATCACTTTCATAGGCTTTACCTAAAGCTATAGGTCTCGAACAGAGCATTAAATATCCTATATCTAAGAATAATAAAGAGTAGATAAAAAACGTTAATCTAACTTTAATTATTCTGAGAAGAGAAGAGAGAGAGAGAGCACGCGAACCGTAAACTGTCGGTAATGCGTTACGGGAAAACATCTTATAATCCTGGATCGTAGATGTTTGCTGAGCGAATCAGTGAAGCGTGTTAGTATGATGCAATGTAAAATTGCGATTTCGTGACCGTCCGTTCGACGAGCACCGATCTATTTGCATTTTTCCGACAATAGACGAATGATGAAAGGGCGGCCCTCAAACCGGACCGGCTCTGAAATTTTTCGTCGTGAATCCGCGCGCACGCCTTATTGATGAAATTCCGAGGATTTATCGGTTCGTTCGCGTGCGATCAAGACAAAAGCGCCCACGAAAACAAAGAGGACGATTTAAGCGGGAAGGGGAGAGTCACGTTCGTGATCGTTTGAATCTTGGAAGGCCACAAAGAGCCCCCTTCTCATTTCCGGCCTTATTTTTCCCCGGTGACGAAATTGGCCCCCCTCACGCGGCCGGTCTGTCTTTGAAAATTAGCGAAGCGCCGGGTGTCGTCGCGCATTTTTATCCTATTACCGACGCGAGGAAAAAGGCAGTTCCCGGTAAGCTCAACGACGGCAATCGCCGCCGAATATGACGCGCTTTTATATCACCGGCGTGTGATTTTGGTGACTCGCGTTGGACGACAGAGAGCGGGAAAACTGTTCTCCTCATATGTGTGTTTGCACGCCCCAACGCCCCTGCTGAATCCGCGAGCGTAAAGTCGCACGGAAAATTAACGGGGCGGCGTGTCGGGCGAGTTATCGCAGGTGCGAGGCTCGGCGTTTTGCGCGCGAGTAGTTTGCGAAAAACACAGTGATAAAGGTGTGTACGGATCGGGCCGCGTCCAGGCTAACTCGGATTTATCCTTTCGGTAGCCGATGTTGGAGCGCACCATTTTTTCCTTCCTTCCTTCCTTTCTCGCTTGCTTCCGGCATACTCTGTTGAGAAGAGACCATTTGGCCGTCGTTTCGCCCGAACGATCGCGTTTCACTCATCCATCAAGCTCGAGCTTAGAAACGACGCGACGGGATTCGCGCGGATTTTGATTTCCTCGCTGATTGCTCCGATGTCGAAGATTTAAGTACCGGGGGGGAGGGTATATAGGCACGTCGTATGGCAGCGAAATTGGAGCAACAGCTGGTGAGAGTTCCCCGTGCATGGGGAGGAAACTCGGGTGACTCTGAGGGAAGATCGGATCTCACCGAACTTATATACGGCTGATTTGCCTTCAGAGCGCCATAAATCGAGGCCTTTAAGCGTCACGCTGATGATCGTAGACGGTAACAAACGTGACCCGCGTCGGTGAATTTCACGCTGGTCGTGCAACCGGTTAAGCGAAGTGCGATTGTTCGATCGTCAAATCATTTTCGATCCAATATCCGGATGTGACGCTTCAAATCTGGACCCGAGGCGAGAGTCGGATCCAAAGTCGACCAATCATCGCGCATCATCGCAGCAACTTAGATCCCTCTCGAATATTTAACAATCTTACGTGAGAAGACGTTAACTTTTCGAATAGAACATTTTCTACGTTATAATTGGAATCAATTGTTCCGTGTAAAAATTTAGGAAATGAGTAAAATTTCAATCGATTCCGAACGAGATATATAATACGTGCCCTGATCAGAATCTGTACTATACTTGGGAATGTTCGGGAAATTTCCATAAGGGTCGCGATACCGCGTAATCTTCGCGATGATAGCCGTTCGCGATAATTGTGAAACGAAGTAATCAACGACACGCGTCAAAATCGAAATTTCAATACAACCAATCAACATCGCGAAAAAGACCGCTTTTGCATCCGGATTCTGGATGCGAATCTCAGTTTCGGATCATGACTCTAATCTAAACTCGTATACGAATATTGAATGGTCGGATCGATCTCGGATATCCGAATGTTTGGGCGCATACATCCTCGGTCCGCGCGATTTTCTCTCCATGTAATGGCGACGCTCACGCCGTTTCGTTTGTCCTACCTTTAAAAAAGGCGCTTGGTAGTATCTGGTTTCTCGTTAAAGAAGGAAAAAAATATCTTTGCAACGTAATGTGCTGAAACGGTAGCGATAAGAAAGACGCGAATGACAGGGAGGAACAACTGCGATGACGTCGGCTTTATTACCGGCCTAAAAATATATGAATATGCTAACATCGCGCTTATATGGGGCAACGTGGCCGACTGTATCATGCATAAGGGTCTACCGAAACGCGACACCTGAGACCACGAGTACGTAAGGCGCGGCCCTGAGAATTACGAATGTTCTGTATGCAAAGTACACACTTCACAAGTGCACGCTCTACAAGTATAATGAGTCGCTAAGGATGCGCGTCGCGATGATAAGGGCCCCGCCGTGCTGAGCGGGAGCTTTTTTCACTTTGAAAATTGCCGCGCATCTCGACGCAATCACGCCGGTAGTAATATTTCTGTGGAATGTAATAATATTAATGCGTGTACAAAACATACCACACATATATATTATAATATTTATTATGATATTAATATCAAATGATATTATTTAAGCAAGGATCTCGAAACCGACGCGATCGTCCGTGATTTCAGCCGTAACAATTCCCAAAGTGAAAAAAGATTTCATTAATATTATTATTGTTTAATATTAATATATATTACATATTACTGTTAGAAAAAGTATCTTACGTTAAAATTGATTCTTGTTAAAATTTTCCGCGTTAAATTTTTCATATATTGTGTTTATGTTCTCTCAATATACATTTTTTGTTGATTATGTTCTATCGTATGTTTTATATATTTTATGTTTTGTTGTCGATATCCTTGCGCTAAATTAACTTAAAAATTCGGATGGACTGTTCAGGACAAGCGAAATATATTAAATTTAACACGAACTTTTTTACTGCGTATTATTATTATTACAATGATTACTACTTTTGTTATGCAACAACTTCACGTACAAACGTCAGTCTTTCGCGAGGCGGACACGACATGCCGCCTGGCGTGCAACATGATCGATCAATGGATAATAATGGTTCAACGCTTGTTTGCTGACTGAGTTACCAATTCCCGGTCAGACCTGCTGCGGACGTTTGCACGCCAAGTTCGCTTCAACAGACTTTAGCAATTCAAGCGTGAAGCTCTACAAGTTAACAGCCTCGCCACTTGCACGAACGACTAAATTATGATACGCAAATCAAATAATCAGTTTGCAACCCACGTTGTACGCGCCGCGCGCTCGCGGCGGATTTAGATATCCATCTCGTAATCCAACGAGGCCCTTCCTACAACACGCATTTACCGATCTTGCGTATTGTAGACCAACGCAAATATTTGTTCGCACCGGAATACTAATAGAACCAATTGCAGCGCGGGTCGTTATTTTGCTTACTTTCAGGTGTGCCGAACACCCGTAACGTTCAAATAACATTACTCGTGATCAACGACAAGAAAGGAGATAATTCGCGGGAATGCAAATGGTGATTCATAGAAAATGTAACAACTTAAGTGCTCACGTGTAAAAATATAACTGCGTTAGTACAAGTAACATGTTACGTATAAAACTATAATTTCAAAACGGTGATCTATGCTGCGTTCTTAGAGTGCGCAACTTATGAATTTCGTCTGGATGTAACTAAGATGAATTGCACGCAATTACCTGCGTGCCACTCGATGTGTAGTTTACCGTGAAAAAAATCTTGCTGGTTTTATCAGACAAATTTAACGAGTTCAGCGCAATGTATCCTGCGCGATATTAGTGGCGAAAACTTGCGACGAAAAATTCTCGTGTCATGATAAAAAGTACATTACGATATTCAGCATGTAATCTCGCCGGTTCTCGCTCAGAATTTGAGCGGGTCGGCTTGCTTTTCCCGCAAATTATTCGTCTAAGGTTTCAAGAAAATAGACCGAGGGCTACGGTCCGCACTCATTAGTAATCATATACGTTGAAGCAAGCTCTAATGAGAGTAAGGTGGATCGCGTCTATTTACATAGAATTATGAACGCGGTAATAAAATTGTTAGCAAAAAAAGGAATATCTTTAATTCGGGATAAAAGTTGCTTACGCAGCATGATATTTTTATCGAGACACAATCTGCTGAAAGAGTAATGAAAAAAATAACATAATAGAATTGGACATGCTACGATAAAAAATGAAGAAAAAGGATAAATTTAGAAGATAAATATACTTTGTGTGAAACGTTAAATTGTATCGCGCTGGAGAGATACCACGAAAATTTGTCTCTCTCTCCTCTTCCAATGAAAATGAACAACGGATAAATTTGCGTGCAAACTTTCCACGGTACTATTCTCGAATCAAGATACTCAATTCGGATAGATATATCCTTGCAACCAGTTATCGTGCTTTCGACAATAGCTGTTGAACTCGGAAACAACTGAATTTGGCATCTCACGCTATATAATAACGCAGACCTAAATTCACGCACGGAATTCTACAACGACCGCTATATCCGTTTCCTTATCGTTCACGCTCCGCGGAAGATTTATATTTTCCAGTAAATATGCATTTCCATAATTTTACCAACGCTCATGCCGTCTAATCGTATCTAAACGTTGATACAAAGTAATATAGACATCTGATGAAATAATCTTATTATCGATATACTCAATCGAGATATGTTTTTCTATTCCCCCACACGTTCCACGTGTCTGGACCTTTCGCGGTCTGACGATCCCCGGCGCTCGCAATTAGTCGAAGAATCTTTTGCCGATCTCCTACGCAATTAACTACGGACGTTCTCGCAGGCACAGACTGACCGCTCCGCACGAACTCACCGCATACCTTCGCGAGGGGTATGCCCCAGTATGCAAAGAAGTCGACCAAAGTCCGATTACACGGGACAAATCTCGCCCCGGCCGCAGGGAGGGCAGAAACAATCCCTTAAGCCGCTCGGCAGGAAAAACGGCTTTTCGGAACAAACAAAATTCGTTCGACCTGCGCACTACGTACAGTCGGTTTTGCGGCTTGCCGCAAGTGGTAGGGACGAACTAAGAACAGCGGATTCCAACGGCCGCGGCTTAAACCGCTCAAAGCTGCGCATCGTAAGAAGAAGAGCGCATTCACAGGCGAGTACACGCCCCGCTTTCCCAACTTTTAACGTCGATCCGACTGCTCGTCGGCTAGGGCGTGTCGACGATCGGAAACGAAACGCTATTATTTTCTTTCCTTTTCGCGTCTTGTATTATACAATCCTGTCCTCAAACTTTGGATAAAATCACTTTGCTGGTCAAACTTACGGTTGAGCCGTTGTCGTAGACCGAATAACAGCTGCTCCTCAGCTTCAATTTCGAGGCGAAATAACGCGCGGGAAATGCGAATGAAAGGATATTCCGAGACAAAGGGAACGAATTAGTTACGAGAAGGTAACAAAAAGCGGCTCAACTATCTGTGCCGCAATTTAGTTCGTTTGCTCTTTAATCTTTTAAATTTCATTCTTCCGATTTCGAGCAGTTCTTAGCGCAGCGTAAGCCAAGAATTTTTCCCAGAATTGTCGAAATGATTTAACACGGATCCAAAAATCTCGATCATTATTGCTCTTTACTTGGATCTCATTATCCCTGATCGGGAAATTACGCGACTCGGAAACGCGTATGACGGTAATCCGGATTTGCCGCGGGACAGAAGCGAATCATGGCTCGATAAACCCCGGAAAAGTCTTGAATACTTGAGCCGCTAAGAGGATGTGCTCCGGGTGGAAAAAATCCCCGAACTCGTTAAAGGATTTTTACGCAGGTAGTTAAAACCGCTTTAGGATCTTATCGTGGACGATCGCGCACGGCCAAGAACTTGGCGATATGAATGTTTCTAAATGACACCGGGGGATCATACGCACCTAAGTGTCCATAAAAATCGGCATTCAATCGGGTACTCGATAACCCTAAAGGCACTTCCGCGCGAAATCCTCCGAGATTTATTCTCTCGGTGGCATACTGTGCGTCAGAAATAGTGAATCTCCCTCCCTATTCTACTTCTCCAGCGCCGCGAGCTCTAGGCGAATTATGATAATTAATCACATGAATTGCCTTAATAAAACAAGGCAGGAAACATTGAATATTCCCAATGACCCAATATGAATTATCGATCAACCGATCAATACGATATTATGTATCAACTGGCGATTTTTGAGGAATTTCCGATGGACCGTAATTTATCTCGACGGGAGTTATCTCCCCCGTCGATCGACGCACAGCTCGAGAGCGCGATGATCCGCGAATTGTATCAATTAAAGCTCGGCTGGCTATTAAATTTCCCGACAAGATCAAACAGTGCCGCGGGGCGAATGTTTACCACTCGCGGTCGACCGTACCGTGATTGCATCGAAGCCGGGAACGCACGCGCGTGACATTCTTACTCCGGCGCAGACGGAGACTAGCCGGAAATTAATAGAAACTGCAATGGCCCGACATGGAATCCATTCAGAACGATACAATGGATTGGTCAACCGGCGTCCGAATAGTGTGCCGCTTCCGAAATATCCGGATACTCTAACTCTCCTCCCCCCCTTCCCCTGAGCGAAGTAAGAGGATTATGTCCATCGTGGTCAGATCAACCGTTAATATTAGGCGCGCCGCGCAAAAGCAGAAGGAATATGCATTTATTACGCCGTAGAAGTCAGAAAAAATGGAGATAGAGTAATTTATACCAATCTGTCATATATATGCCTTTATTATGTAATTATTCTATATGTTTTCTTATAGAATAACTGAGAAAAACAGCTTCACATATTAATATGACGGCTTCTTAGTCTGCTCCTTTTATCTGTCACGATATTATTTATAGTTGAAACTACTCTCTGAGACCACTCCATCATAATACAATATTTTAACGCAGTTTCGGTCATTGCGAGAGATAAAACTGCAATGACCCGGTAATATAACCACGGTTTATAACCCTGTTATAACGTTTCATAACCCTGCCAGTATTTGACAGGATCTTCTGACAAAGTAAGCAACCCCGAATTAAAATATAATTTTCCTTAGTAGATAAATCTTTGTTTGAATTAATTGTTTTTCTTCATATGTTTACACTAAATTATAAGCCCCTTCGGCTGACTTACATGGACTATTTTTTAATATCGGGGAAAAATTTGTTATTTTGCTACTTTTCGCATCTCCTCCAGACAGCTTCTTCCTGATAAAGAGGAGAATATTTTTTTTTAACCTAAAACCGAACAGCGTTGCAATTCTAAGGTATTTAAATATCCGGAAAAAATGTCCGATAACCAATTGGCACATGCGACAATATTCGTCACACGAAGCATGAAATAGCTTAACTTTAGCGTGAAAATATTTATGAACTTGTTAAAATATAAATCCGATATTCTATTCATAATATTTGTACACTTGTTAAAAAATATATATTCGATATTCTATTCATAATATTTTATTTGATATTTTGATATCGAATACAGGAAAAATATCGAATAACAATAACTATCTCTATTTAATATTCCTCGCTTAATTTCAAACTTTACGAACGAAAGCTAAACAAAAATCGACTCGTCGTTAATCGTCGATTTCGATGGAAACGAGATATCCGAACGGCTGTCCGAGCGTGCCTAACAAGATTCTCGGTGATATATTAAAGCCGGCCGTATTATTACTGATCGGCCGGTATTATTAGCCACGGATAACGAGCGATTATCCGTAGAAAAGCCGTTCGACGTTAGAACCGGGCATTCTAAAGTCAACGCTACCGGTCTAGTTCGAATAATCGAGTGCTCATGCGCAATGGAACAATCAGCGGAGTAATTAGTGGAGTAATTAATGGAGTAATTATTGAAGCGCGTTATAGCGTGGTATAACGCGGTCGCGGGAACGAGCTGCGGATTCATTATGATATTGCGCGAAGGCGATCTCCTCTGCCATGGACGAGAGGAACGCGTAACTTTCGACGGGCGGGGGAGAGATATAACGAAGAGAGCCTCGGCTCTCAAGATGGGAATTAATGAATCGAGACCGGCAGTGGGAGGGAGAGAATTTTATGGTACCTGCGGACGCAAGTAAAACCGCTAATTGCTCGTAAAAACGTTTAATAATGCTGGAGAAAAACGGATCGAGGAGGCCATCATTATTTGCCCTCGATGCGGCGAAGTACGAGCGAGCGAACGAGTGAGTGAGTGAAGGCTGGGGGAAAGGGAAGGGGAGAAAGAGATAGCGGAAGATTGAAGCCGACGGCGATAAAAGTTTATTCTTCAGTTGGTCCGAGCGCGGCTCAACGGATGAGAACGATAGAGAAGCACTAGCGGCCATAATTGACGCGAACCTGACGACGTGAAAGATGGATGAGTGTAGGTCGCGGAATCAGGGTCGGCTTATACCGGGTGATTCTGTAACAGCCGGCCAAGCTCTAGGAGGATATCGGCCCGCCGGTATGGTTTATGTCATCTCGCTCATCTCCGAGGATATGTTTCTGAGATAGTGGCGCTTTGAAAACTTCCTTACGGTCGATCGTCTCGCTCGTTGAGAGACTGGTTCACGATATGCATCTTTTGCCGAAGCGCTTCGTTATAAGCAGCCATCCAATCACCGGGACAAAAAAAATGAAATAGTGGATTGGCAGAAAAGGTGATAAGAAGTGACCAAAAGTGACTTAAGTGACTGGTTGGTAGCGCTGATACAAGGTAATCGTATTTCGGAGGCACAACGAAAAGATTAGAATGTAGATACGAGAGAGAGAGAGAGAGAGAGAGATCAAAGCCTACATTTCGCAAATGCAAATCTCTCTCCGCCATTTCTACGGTACTTCGCCGTTTCAGCAAAAATTGACATGTACGCCGATTCCCCTTTCGAAAGGTCGTGCGTTCCAATATTTTCGAAAATTACCTTTGCATACAAGGCCGTAGCGCAGTGTGCCGTAACCTTGCACGGTCGCATGCATAGAGATGAGCAGCGCTCCGCTATCGCGTTACGAAATTTTATAAAAATACCGAGTTATATTCTCCCTTTCTCTGTTTCCGTTTCTAACAAAATACACAATGACGCGTCAATTACGGAACGCTTCGCGACAAGTCTCCCTGACAAGTAACTGCGCGTTAATCACTCATGAAGGAGCGCCTCGCCGTGTAAATATCGTCGCAAGGTAGCGATTACTTGGTAATCATCAATACCGCCGTCGCGAGCAGCACGTATCCGCCTGTGCTTGGAGGTGCAGGTGGACGACGGAGATCTTGCATTATGCTAATAATCCGACCGTACATTACCGGCAAAGTGCCCATTATGCTCGGGCCATATAATATTCCATGATTTAATTTCGCCAAATTTATCGCCCGGGAGATTAAACGGGGCCGAACTTTAGGCCGCGGGGTGGCTCGTACCTTTCATGCAGGAGCCTCTGCGAACGCGATGGATACACGCGTTCTTCTTACGCGCGCGGCCCGAGCACGTAGACGTGGCCGGAATTCCCGCGAAGAAAGACTCCTCTCGTTAGGAGAGGGCCTGGTGAGATATTTTGCCACGACAAATTGCGAAAATTAGACGGGCTTAGTATCCGGGGAACGCACACCGCCGTCTTTTCTTTTACGCCGTTTACGATCTCAGAGATGGACGCGCCCTCCTCTCCGTTGTTATAATAATCAGTGCTGCCATCCAGTCACCGGAAAGAAAGAGTGACTGACGAAAAAGATGATAAAAATCAGACTCTTAAAAATACGCGAAATTTCCAGGTTAATAGGCAGCGCTCCGAGGAAATAAATACCGCGAATTATCCGATGCCTGCTAACATTTTCTCTCGCGTAATCTCGACGATATTATACCGGTTCTTTTTCTCTCCCTCGTAATGTTCTCGCGACGTGAGACGAAAGAGAATTCGGCGCGCGACTTTAATTTCTCAGCAAGAAAATATGATCGCGCGAGCCAACTTTCGGCGAGCTGATGCCTCATCCGGCTTAAATTGGCTGTAAAGATCCCGCGAAGAGGAAACGGACCATTTCTTAGCTCGTTGTTTACGGCACTTACGCCACCGTCATCGTCGTATTCTATCGCGGAAATATCGCCGAAAGTTCGCTGAAAGTTCGGCGAGGCGAATGTTCTCGGGGAAAACCGTGGAAATTGTGGCGTGTGATCGGGTCGCATTCATTCGCGGCGAACTCCTCTTTGCTTTGTTACCTCGAATATTATTATTATGAGAGTTAACGGGAATTCAGATTGTCGAGCTATTACAGGCGAACGTAACGCGACGCGAAGATGCCCGTATTGTATCTCGCAGAAGGTATGAGCATAACAAATATTGACTTAGCGCGTTGTTTATAACGATAGAAGGGAATTATTGCTATAATTCACGCGCCGAGATGTTTGCTGATACGCGATACGATGCCAATATTTGCAACTCTGAAAGCACTCGATTACGTAAATTACGGTGAAAAGCTTTTGTCTCACGTAGTAGTAGTTAAGTTCTCATGATATACGGAATGTTCAGGTTATATCATTCATTCACTTCTACACTTGGCTTTGAAGTAGGTTGACACGACAGGAATATTTAATATTTTTCATAAAGATATTAGTATCAAGAAATATTTGATATTCATTTTTCCATTTATTTAATACATACAGGAAAAAAATTATATATCAAATCTGATGCTAAAACTGGGTATAAAATCGAGAAGGAAAAAATTGGGAAACATGGACGTTTGACCGTACTGTTTATGCACATTGTTGTAAATACACGCGAGAACCAGAGCTGTAAAGTATGTAGACAAAAGTTGAACGTGTCAAAACCACTTGACCGGCTTACTAGCTAAAATTTTATAGCGGAATAATAACGGATTTAATGAGTTTCACGAGATCCTTTGATATAGCTAACGAGTAACAAACGACGTAAAATTCCGTCGTTAACTAAAGTTTAGATGCAAAAATATAACGCAAGTTTGTGATATCAGCGCAAAATTGTTATTTTTAACGTCTGAAACGAACGGATATTAAAACTGGAATTTCAATCAGACGTAGTTTAAAAACATTTCAAAATTTATCAAGTGATAAATTAACTTAGTCATCTGTCTCTCCAGTTGCATTATGTTCTTGCATAAGAGATATTTCAAGGTCAGGCGGAACCCTGATTGATAACTATACAGACTGTAGAAGGAATTTTTACGTGAAACCAGATTTCACATATTTTTTTCCGGTAAGGAAAACCAGTATGCGGACCGGTTTCTAGCTCATACCGTGAACGAAGATATCTCTTGCTTAGCGGCAAGAACACGGGGATAATCCTGTAGGTTATATAACAAACGATATGTTGAGTCATTAACGTCCGGATGTAAAATTTCGTTCTTGCCGAACAAATTAGAAATAGTCATAATTGTTTCTCAATATTACCACGTTGAAATTATTCTCATTCTTCTCACAAGAATATCTATTAACGATGTAAAATTAAGTCCAACAATTTTTACGTTAGTAATTTTGACGTTAGTTTCAAAAGAGCGTGACAGTATATAGATAAAAATAAGCATCGCGTATGCATCACGCTTTGAAGCTGTAACTTTGCACCCACCCAAAAGATTCGATAACTGCACGGGAAAAAGAGTTAACTCTCTCAGATAAAAACTAAGTGTGGCAGCTAATTCTTGTTTTCCGTATGGCCGCGGCAAGATATATAAGAAAGTCACAAAACAGTTTGTCTAAAAATTGATACAACGATATAAAAGCAACTCGACTGTGCATGTTTGGAGATGTTTGAATATTCATCGTCATTTACACAAAATCTAACGACACAAAGTATGGTGAAAATTTATCAGAAATGTTTTTGTTACCATCAATGAAAGCTGACAAGTGATTTTCGCAAAATAATGAGCAGGGGACATTACAAAAAGGCAACGACCCCAGATATTGCAATCGGCTGTGAAAAGAAAAAAAAAAAGAAATGATATCGATCGGTCATCTCAATTTCCAACAGGTTGCAGAATCGAACAAGCAGAAATTTCAAACATGTCAAAGATGGCCCTTGATTCTCTGTAACCTGTTAGAAAACAAGAGAAATAATCAATTGACCCCTCTTCCCAATTTAAGCCCCCTACATCAACACATCAGGAAGCACATTAATATTCACTGACGTGACGTAAGGTCCGCGGCACGTGGATGCAATATGTGACCAGTGCGTTCACCCCGGTAGATCCAATAAATCCAGATATTCTCGAGAAAAATGTGCCATGTATCACACCTAATAAAGTTGTCGGCGCGACTCGATCATCCTTCATCCGCCCGTCCATAACTCCCGTCCACCTGCTTAATTCACGTGACCGAAGGAGAGAGGGGAGCGACGTTTTTCGAAAAACGAATTCGCGTCCAATGATTGTCTCGGTCGTAAAAACCCGGGGTGGAAAAAGTAAGAGGGGTGTCCTCGTGACGTTAACTATATCGCGATCCGCTTTTTATCCGGACGGTTCTCGTCTGGCATGCTCACTATCGATTGTCCTGCGTCGGCGCGCGTATCCGCCGTGTGAGCCCGGCTACCGCAAACACACCCCTAAATACGCAACTGGAGTACACCGGTGGCGGGCCGGATATTGTACAGGCGATACCGCAACGACCGTCGCAACGCCACTTGCATCCCGATCCGCCGAACGGAGGATTATCCAGGGGTCTACCTTACGAAAGACCGAACGAGACGAAGCGTGCATCCCTATCTCGTCTATCATTTAGTTTAAGGTGGACGGTCTTTCCACGGGAGAAATTCTGCAAACGCCTTCGTGACGCGACCTTATCGTCCGGAGAAAATGAAAAGTACGCTTTCTCCGTCGACCTGTGAATATCGTCGCAACGCGGTATTTTCTTCTTTTCGATGTTCCCGATAACCCTCGTTTTCCTAGTGCGTTTAATACTTCGACCGCTGCTGAAATCTCATTCCTACCGCGCGACACCTTTTCCTTTCGATTTCCGCTCCCCTTTCCTTAAATACATCTTGCTATCATGTCGAACATATCGATGCCTGTCAGGAGGAAGGAGAGGAGATATTGTCGAGTCACTGTAAATTAGGAGGGATCGGGATTTGTATACTTATTTGTGTTGAAATTCTGGAAAGCTGCGAACGCAGCCGTTAACTCCGGAACCAACCCAGTTTCTTATCCACCGAGAAACTCCTTCGCATATCTCCGCTCTCTCTCTCTCTCTCTCTCTCTCTGCAAAATATCGAGATATTCACGAGGAGTCGTTCGCTCGGCAATTTTATTTCATTACCATGAGAAGTCGCGCATAACTATCTGGCGCGCTCATGGAAAATAAACTGTCCGCGGACACCGTTGTTCCCGAAACGCGGGATCCCGACGCGTCCGCCTCGTTTATCAGAAAGTTACGTTTCGCGTTCGAGGGGAGCGAACGATTCCGCGACGCGACTTCGTTTTGTCGCGCATCAACTCGGAGGAGCTCGATTATGAACAGCTACGGAACTTTCTTCGGCTCGCAAATTTTCCGTGAGCATACAACGGCGCGAGCGCGGCGGAATTTGTCCTCGATCGCCGAGAAGTCAGGTCAATTTCTATCTGTTCTGTCGCAACAAAACGGTGCGATTTTTTCATCGCGCTTTGTAGATCCCAAACCATGCGTGAGAATCGGTAATCTTATCTGGAGAAGAGAGGCGGTTCGCTCAACCAAAATTTACGCTAATCGCCGCGATAAGAACGCACCCGATAACAGAGAATATCATCCGAAGAGGTGGTCGCGACAATGGAAAACGGTAAATCTCGGAGTGGAAAGGAGAGAGGATGGCTGCTAAAGAGGAGAGAGCAAGCTATACGAGAAAATCAGGCAGCGGAGGGAAACAAATAGTTGAGAGCAAAAATGGAGAAGAATGGGGGTAAAAGGAAGAAAATGCGTGGGGGGAGGGGGGGGGAGGGGACACAAAGCCAGACAGGAGGAAGAAATGGCGGGGGGGGGACGAAAGNAAAGGAACGTGAAATAAGAGTGAGAGAAGGGGGAGAAAGGGAAAAAAGAGAGAGAGCAGTTACTCGACGCGGCACGATGTCGCCATTAATGGTCAGTCGACGTAAAGATTTATTCCTCAAACTACCCGGCGTAGTTTTTTAAAACGACAGTAACTGCGGAATAACGAACGCACGGAAAGAGGCGGATGTGAATAGTCGCAATGAAAGGAAAGAGGAGCCCGTGAAATTCCCTTCACTCCACGAGGGGCTCTCATTAATGCAGGCAAGACGCAAGAAATAGAAAATAATAATTCGGCAGAGAGCGCGCGCACGTAAAATTACAACAGCATCTACGGCGAATCATTATCGGGCTTCGTCTAGAATGGGGCTCTCTAATGATCGCTGAGAGTGGAATGAGCGCGATCCGTATCCACGATTATGCGTATAACGTGCGATCAGTCACGTTTCGCGGAACCGCAAGAGCGATCCGGTCGTTATCGCGCGATGAGGGGAAAACCCGGTGCTCCAGGCGAGGATATTGTCGTCGACGTAATTAGCATCTCGTTATTACGCAACGAAAACTTACTTTGACAGGCGCCGCGCGATACTTACATACCGCGGAAGTCCAAGTCGGGTCAAAGAAATAATGTATCTCCCGCGGGGAGGCTGTCGAGAGCGACTTGAAAACTCCGATCTCTCGACAGAGCCTCGAATTTGTGGCCGCAGTGCAATCGTTGTAAATCATGTAATCGTTTTGCGAGCAAAGATAAAGAATTAATCGAACAATCGAGCGCTTTTACAAAGTGCTCGAAAAACTTTCGCGCGCGCGTGAAACACCGATTCCTGTGGCTGATATCGAATCGATCGAAATTTATCCCGCGACGTTTCAGAAATAAGTCGCCAAACATTAACAACATATTCTACTCACTGCAAGAATGAAAAAAAGCCACATAAACGCCTCCTCTCCAAATTATAAAGACTTTTTAGCTGCAATAAGCAACCCATATTTAATAATTATACAAAATTTTCAACAATGTTATTAGAAGGCGTCCCATTACAGAATCAAGTGAGGTTCACGCATGATGGAAGTTCCAGCACATTTTAATCGCACTGCTCGAGCCTCTCAATCAAGATTAAATCAATAGATTGACGGAGAAGAGCCAATCGCATGATCTATACATTATTTCCGATTATGTCCCTGTATATCTCGCTAACGCTCGACGTGGGGAAATATTTCTCCCGCGATCGCTTTGTCGCGCCGCCGCTTTTATGCATTATTTATGCCGGCCGAGGAGAAGTCGCGCGTTTCATCCGCATTTTCGAACAAACTCGTTGGCGTTTTAAAGAATAACTTGATGCTCGAAATTTGTACACACTATTAGCACTTTATAATAATTACTTTATAATAAAAGGGTGGCTTATAAATTGATGGAATATATTATCTATAAATAATATTCCATTAACGGAACTGGAGCTTCGTTATCGTATAAATTCCCCTTTATCGTAAAACAAAATAGACGTTTTTATATTTCGCCACTCTTGGCGTATGCGCAAATGTTGCATGCGTAAGCGTAAAGAGATAAATTTACGATCGATTTAAAAGGCTTCGCAAAAAAGCGAGACGCGGAGCAATTTATGAGGCGATCGTGCTGCCGATCAAACCCTACCGATCGAATATTCCGTTGGATGTGAAATATTTCGCGTAAATCTGCGTTTAAACGCCAGGACTGTACATTAAAAGATCGGTTAATTTATAGCGCAAAATTGCAATGAACAAACGGCGCAAAGAGAAGCAAGCGTGTCGTTAATCATCACACTTTTCAACATGACAACTCGGATTCCTCTTCGCGGAAACGAGTCTCTTGTCGTGACCGTTAAGGTGGTTTGAATTTACTTTCTTAGAAGTCTTTTCAAATTTTACAGCATTTTTACAGTCGGGGTATAGATAATCCCAGCTGAAAGTATTACCAAAGGCTGTGTATTATAAATAATGCTTATAATCGTTTAGCACAGATTTGCCGAGCCTCTTCGTGTTGTAGTAATCGTTATCTTTCTAACAGTACGGTCTCACCAACTATCTTAAACTAAACATATTCGACGTTTTTATTTCAGTTACGCTCGTACGTAAAGGCAGTTCCAGTGCAAAGACACTATCTCTTTCGTCCCATCGGATCATTTTACCTTTGTCAGCTTAAATTATTATGTCGTTCAATGTATATTCCGTAAGCAGCTTATGTTGTCTCGGCCGTATATCATGCAATTAACTTAGAAATGCAAGGTTTATCCCGACCTACGAAATACTCTTAATCCGAGTAAAATCCAAGTAGAACGTTTAATTATATAACTAGCTTACACCTGAAGTATGTATGTACATTTTACACGTAGCTTATGTTACTCGGATGAATGTACCCGCTAGTGAAGGCAATAAGAGCGAGCCGTAATCCTCGCTATCCGAAACGCTATATTTCGATTAAAGCAATCCCGCCGTCGCGACGAATGTCAATCGCTTTCCTCACGAATAACCCGTCGAATTAAACCCTCCAATTATATTTCATAATTCTACCGCGGCGATCGCATTATCGCACATAAATAAACATATAGATCCGCGCGCGCGTTTCCAAAGTCCGGCGAATTTATATTCGTTCGAATTCCTGCGAGGGACTAGAAACGACGTCGAAACGTACACAGTCGTCGTCGGTCAACCGCATCAGTCCGACCAATAACCGCGATGGAACCAAAAGCTTTCACGAGCATCCCGGAAAAGAACGAGTGATATTCCGGGAAAAGAGAGGAAGAACGAGAGAATGAAGTGGCTGTATTGGTCACCGAGCGAAACGCGCGTGTGACAACTTTGTAATGCATGCAACTGCGCTACAAAGGTTATCGGTTCTAGTTGCGTAATTCGACGATATGACAATCCGTTCGTGTCCGACGACGACGAATGCGCGACTCGAGAGAGCCGATTTTTCAAACAAAAATCCTCGCTGCGCTTCATAAAGCCCTCCCTCGGAGCTTTCATCGCCGGTCATTGTTTCGCGCGAACGGCCCGATTAATGCAAAACGGACCGATGTTACGGGCGAATTACAATTGTGTAGCGCGGTTTATCGACCATAATTAAGACTTCGTAATGACCGCTTTCTTATCGCGCTGCCTCCGAAATGATTTATACCCCGTCGGTACGTGCGCGACTAAGCAGACGTAAGGACCGTCGTGAAAAAGAAATTGACGATTCAGAGAGCCCGCCGCCGCTTAATTTCTCTTTTTCCCCTCCGCGCGCTGTAAATCATACCGCCGACAACAAACGATCGTGCACACTTGCTTCTTTCATAAGTTACGACGGTATTACAGAGCCGAGAGCAATTAGATCCTCGAAACGCTTAGTACACATTAATTAGGCGTTAAAACGCGATTAGCCGGCGCCGGAAAATAGTCGCATCGGCCGATTAATCAGCCAGTGGATTTTTATTCATTACCGTCACGACCGTTTCGATCAAAGCGTGCGCGCAAAAATGCGGTTAAATTTGGCATTGATTGGTGTATCATTTTCAGTCGTATGAACAATATGCGACGCGCCGCAAATAATATTATCGGATTTTCCATTGCGACAGTAAAACCGCGCCTCGGTTCCCGTAATGTATGTTTTGACCGCAATATTATTATTGTTAATACTATCATCGGATTATAATTACACGATAAATGTTCATCGATGTGAAAATCTACGCGAGACGACGGCGGGATTAAAACGGAACGCATATCCGCGTAGAAATTACTCAAGTCTGTGGTGATCCCAAGTAGGCCTACCTTCGTTGAATCAAGAGGTGCTCTAGAAAGGTAAATCTTGAATGGAATTTCGTGAATAGGCCTTGAATAAGCGCTGACGTGGATGGACATTTTTCTCAAAGCAAAGTCGAGTTGTCGGAATAATCTGCTGTAACCGGGAGATCGAGAAAGAAAGAGAGAGAGAGAGAGAGAGAGCGATCATTCGCCGACGGTGATTTACCAGCGAACGAGATTGAATACGTGACACAAATTAACGAGGGAATTAATTACGGTCCTTTCGATCGACCGCGTCTGCGATGATCTTCGGCGTTGCCGCACGCAATCTAATACTCCCTTCGCGGGTAATCGACGACGCCATCGATTTACCATGAAAACGCCGCCCATCCTAGCCACGCGTCCCTCATTAGTTCGCACTAATTATTTTATCGCATACATTGTCGCGGAAATTCGTCGCGATCTCTCGAGCGAGCGATGGAGCGCCGAGTTAATTCGATCTCTCGCGATCTGTGATGATTAACACATTGCGTACGGGTGACGAGAAATCTCGTTTTTAGTAAGCCGAACGTTGTGGCCGGGCGACGAGATATCTCGTTTTCTTCAACTTAATGACTTAAGGAATTAAAAATAGATTTTCTTGTTACGTTACCAGGGTAACGAAGTCTCGCGCATTCTCGAAACAAATGGTTAGCGAATAAATGTGTATACAATTGTCGTGTTGAGCGAGTAGAGTGCCGTACGTAATGTGTTAATAATCGTTGCAGAACAACACGTCTCATCGGCGACGTATAAATACTTTATTTAATGCTGAGGGTATATATGTGCGCACGGACAATTATATCAAGGCCGAAGGATTCGAACTTTAATTAAATTTTAACTTGAACTTCGAGCGGAGATCGAAAGTTAACGAACTGTTGCTCGACGTAGTTTATAGCGTAGTTCAGTAACTATATTATTAAGTAAAATGTATTCTTCATACAATTTGGATTGAACGTAATTGTAATTTGAAGGAAGGAGCGTGGCAACAGCAGCAGCCGTCCACTTGTACAACTTTGTATTAAAAAATCGAAACTTTGCAAGATATCATGATTCACCGAAACTCTCGCTTTGCGAAACGATTGCGGAATATTCGTTGTCTTACAAGGAAATTCGTCTTCGTTCCTAAAGTGCGATTATCCTCCGAAGCAAATACACTTGACGTTATCTTTCCGAATCGCAACTGTCGCCGTTCCCTTTCGCAGCAATGTTCTCATTATGCGAAATTCGTTGCGACTCCGCGACTATCTCGTTTTTATTGAATAACGCTTGTATATTAATCTTTAGTATCATAGTTTTTCGTCAAAATCTTATTTTCAGTTGAAAGGATGGTTAAAAGTAGAAATTAGAAATAGCTAATCTCAAGGAAACCCGTATGTAATGTGTCAACTTTAGTTAAAAATATCTCGAATGGTTAATCTTTGTCTAATTACACAAGCAGTTAGATAATATTATATCGTACACGTAATGCACAAGTTTATCGAATTTCTATCATTTCGCTTTAAAATTTCCTTAAAACAACCTTGCGAGTATGGTAGCGCGGAGGAATGATAAATTTTCGCCGTCGAATCGAAAACTCGTAATTTCACATGATGCAACTCGGCTTAAACACAGCCCGCGTATCGGATTTTCACTCCCTCGAGCCGAAACGCGAAGTGTCGTAATGACTAATTATTAGTTTGAAACTCGCAATTTTTCCGGTCGGCCGGTCACTTGACGGTTCATTCTCGTAGCTGATACTTCATTTGCTCATTTTAATTGGCTGCCGCGAACTTCTGGTGAACTTCAAGAACCCCGCGCAGCAATGAAATAAAGTCAGTCCCGCCGGTGGTTTAATTAAACGGACGAATTTGCATGGCCCGACGTGATACGTTATCAGTACGTACAAAAGAACGGCCCTTCGCAAATCCGCACACGTCATGCGTTCAAGCGTTCAAGAATTCACCGCTGCTCGAGAATCGCTGTCGGAATTCCGTGCTTAAGCGAATAGTTTGCCAGGGATTATTTACGCGCACATTGTTACAGAAATTCTACGCTGTTATTACTCGGAAAACTAAAACCAGAAACGGGCGGGTGATACTTTTCAGCACCGTTTCAGGACGCGAGTCAATTAGAGGATGAACGCAAGCTCGGCACGAATTGTATCGATTGGATCATACGTTTATTTATCGAAGAAAATGTGATAACTTGTTAACGTGATATTTTCATGACATGGTTTTCTTTTAATCTTCTCCCAATTTTATTGCAACACATCGACGTATACATCGCGTATCGAATTTTATGCGAAAGATAATAATACTTGCTCCTCGTATTCGGTCAATTAATTGCGTGTATAAACGTCATGGGAATGATATCAGCATGATAATGTGCTTCATTTCAAAAGAGATAATTAAGTAAAGCGAATCGTAATGTTTATACCGAGAATCTTCGACGAGCGGGAAAACCATCGGCTTTTACAAAGGCACAAAGCGCAATGAACAGAGATGAGTATAAAAAGGTTAAAAAAATATCCGGGGAGAGAACTTTACGCGAGATAGTTAAAAACTCAATTTCGAAGATTAGTTTCCCCGCGGATCGGCGTACCTTAATGTAAAACGGCTTCTAAGAAATTGCACATCAAACAACGCGAACGCAAAAAAATTACGAATTAAGGAAACGAAGAGGAAGTTATTCCTGTAATACTTAATGCAAAATAGGATCGTTTTATGGCGCAGCGACGACGTGCGACAACCCAATTCCAGCAGTTGTTTTACCGTCGGTGTGTTGTACAAAGTCTAAATACCGAAATTAAATTATTCTTACGACATAACTCACTGCAATTTAATGTTTAACTAACGAAACTTTATATAGCCGACTTTCCGCGCAATCCGTTAAGTAATTAATACCAAATTTTTTTATATTTGTATATTTCCTATATTTTTTTATTCTATTATTTCGTTACTCTATTTCTATTGTTTATCTACAAATTATTTTCAAAGATGGAAAAAAACTATTCCAAAAAATTTTTATTCATTTTGCTTTAACAGAATTTAAATTTTAAATTTAATCGTCTGGAGAGAGAGAGAGAGAGGGGGGGGAGGGGCGGAGAAAAAAATGTATTTAAGGATTAAGAACTCCAAAGATCCAATTATTCTTTTAATGTAAGGAAAGGTCGGTTTTGATTGTATCAAGAAAGGGACACTTTATAAAATGAATAAACAGTAGACTAATATTCACGCGGTTTTGGTCAGTTGCTAAATTGGGGTCCATTGATGTAACTATCGCTGTTTGTCAGCGACGTAGTAGGCTAATTAAATC
Organism: Dinoponera quadriceps; assembly: GCF_001313825.1. Lineage (NCBI taxonomy): Eukaryota > Metazoa > Arthropoda > Insecta > Hymenoptera > Formicidae > Dinoponera > Dinoponera quadriceps. Next base: position 1,437,904 of record NW_014554780.1, read on the forward strand.
ATATGGCGATGAGCCTATACCGGTGATTATCTGGATTAATTCATTAATGCCATGGACGGCGCCGGCTAATGTCATCCATAACGATGTAAACACTTACGTGCTATGCGCATGACACGTACGCTACAGTTACGAGCAGTCCCGCCAATGTTTATCTTATCCCCGAAATTAAAAGCAATCCTACGCGCGTAACACTTATTCGGCTAATCATTCTAGATATATTTAACGTAAAACTGAAATTCGGAATGTTGAGAATTTCTCGACATTCTTCGCATCCGCGAAGATTGTTTTTTTTTTATCACCAAAGATATCGCCAGTTATAAAACCGGCGAAAGCTTGCAGAAATTTTCCGCACGGCAAATATATCTTGCATCGGAACACCCGATCCGCTATCTATCGCAGAGGTTGGCCAAGTGGTTTATCTTGCCCATCCTATCTCAAAACAATTTCCTTTCGATCTCTATACATTCGTATTCTCGAGTCCGGGTTTGACTAAACAGCTCTCTCCAAAATAAATATCGCGTAAAGTTCCAAATATGTCTAGCCGGTATCTAGAATGTACATTTCTGGCGCTTCCACGGTGATATTTCTCTCCAGTCAAGTCACGATTCTGTATATCGATATACACTTGATGCGGCGATAAAAGGGGCCCCATTCGTATTCCTCGTTCCCTTTTAACGAAAAGGGCAGAATAGTCGCTCCTTCCTTTATCCCAAGATCCTCTCTCGATCACCGAGCGCGAAAAGCACCCTGCTTCGTGTGCGTATACGTTGTAAACGAGCTCGCTCGAATTATAGATAAAAAGTAGCTTCGGAGCTCATAAAGGCCGGCCGCTTGATAGCGCAATAACGTAAATGGGAATTAAGAAGAAATCTTGGCCGATCAAGCGTGCAGATAAGTAGCCGATCGAAAGCCCGAGAGAGTCGAAGAGAGCGTGGAAAACGTAAGGCACGATGGGTGTAAGTACGAAGCCGGCCGAGCGATAGGATTTGTTATAAGCTCCCAACAGAGAAGAGGTAATCTGACCGTCGTCGTCGGTTTATAAAGGACCATGCTCTCTCTTTCTCTCTACGCCTCTTCCGCCACACCTATTCCTCGAGCACGTGCAAAGCGATTTTCCACCGCCCGGAAAATCGACGGTGATAAATACCCGGGCGGCGCTCGTTGCCATTGTTGCCCGGATCCTCGTCAAACAATGGGGCGGATAGATAGGTGGTACCGCGCGGCTTGAATGCGACGGGGGGAAAATCGGTGAGCCGCAAGTGTGCGTTTTACTCCGTCCGAGACGTCGTTGATCGTGCTTCCTCTTTCCTTCCTTCTCTCTCTCTCTCTCTCTCTAACTCCTTCTCTCGACGCATCGATCGGCGACGGTACACGAGGTCCGCAACGAAACGTTTGTCAACGACAAACGCGTTTCAAGCTATATTCGCATGTTATCCGACCGTTCAGCCCGCTTATAACGCAAAAAGGAGCAGAGACTTACATCTCGACTGTCACACAAACCTCGATCCTTACGTCCTGTAACTTATTTACAATACTCGCTGCTGCGAGAGACTGCGGCTTGAAAAGCGAGTTATCAGTGCGCTCCGCTCCCTCCAAATCCCCGGCCGGTACAAAGATCCGCAAAAAGCCGCGACACGTCCTTTACAAACCGACGACAACCGGATCACGAGCTTACATAAATCCTATCGCTTAGCTTATCCCGTGGCCGTCGACCCTCTCGCGGGGGGAGGAAAAAAGAGTGGAGAGCCCGATTTTTCGCGGTTCGGTAACGGTTAGCACTTCTATAGGAGAACCCTCGCACGGACTTGTCCATCCGTCGTTCTCGTCGATAACACGGCTACGAGTCACCAGCGCGGATACTCGTTGGCGGTGCGGACAAATTCTTACTTCTGGCGGTAAGTTTTCATCGCGATGTAACCCCATTGTTGCTCGCCTTCGGATCGAAGATTTTTCCGCGATGTTTACTCTTACACCTCGCGCAAAAAGTGGAAAAGCGCAATGACAACAGTTACAATAATAGCGCTAAACGCTCGTCCCTTTGATGTTTACTCGAAGACGTCGTCGTTGCTGTTCTTACAAATTGTATCCAAACTCCTTTCCTCCTCGAGACGATATCGGCGCAGTTAAAAAGCTCGGCTCGAGTCAAACTTGCACTGAGAAATCCATTTAGTTTACTCGAGCAATAGTAATACCATTATTTATACGTGTATCGCGGACATTTGGGCGGAGCCGCAGGATACTTCGAATTCTGAGACGCAGGTCGACGCCGATCGAATTGGAAGGACTTTTTACACGCTTCCTAGTTGTCCCTCGCTTCGTCCGCAAGCGCGGCACGTCGCGAAATCGCCGAGGAACGTGTCCTCCTATCCCATTGATGCCCGTAATGTACTGAATGTGAGATATTCCGTAATCCATAAAGATGTGATTTTCGTAGGAGCGCGATGCAATAAAAGCAACGCTTACACGATGCTGGTTTCTATCGAGCGCCATTGAAGCGCCCTTCAATCGAGAATGAGAAGGCCATTATTTTCTCTGTGTGGGAACCGTCGTCCTTCTCTCTAGCGTCCCGCCTCAAGCCATATGCTTCCCTCCGGGACCGTCGTAGTTGACCCTCGTAATAAGGTGCTCATAATGATAACGCGATCATTCGTTGCGTCGACAATGGAATTTAGATAACGACGAAGGCTCCCTTGAAATCCCATCACCAGGCCAAGATATGTACGAAAAATCTGCGTTACTTCAATCGTGCGGATCACCTGTTCATTCGCTGATAAATATTACTTTATGCATTGTGGAAATGTTCCGTGCACGGTAAGCTAAATTAGTCGTAACATATGGAACACGTAAGCAATTGTTGCAGTAGCAAATAAACAATTGTAAATGTCACACGTTTGCTGCAAAAGAGTTTTGCGGAAATTAAAACGCTGCTAAAGCTTTCGGTGTGTTACAACTAATTTAGCTGCTGAAATTAATCTTCTCTTTTCCGTGCGCGAAAACCACGACGAATCTCGAAAGGTATCCTGATATAAAATATACAAAGCATTTCAACAGAGTCAAGTATACGTCGCGGATGNTCTTCCGAGTTTCCCCGTAAATAGAACAATCCTTTCCCGCGAAATCTAATTTCCAGCCCGAAAGAAACCGCGTTCTAAGGCAGAACGTCGAGTAAATTTCAATTACTCTCTCCTCGATCGTTTCATCAAGGTCCCATTCTCTTGTTTTAACCGTGTCTCTCCGCTCCATTGACAAGAAGAACGGCCCCGGCTGAATTTTACCCGAACCTGGGGAACAATTTCGATGACCCCGGGTGTCTCTCTCTGATAAAATGCGTCATCCTCTCGATTCATCGAGGCGAGATAAAAGGAAACGTCGCTAAAGCGAGCTAGCTAATAGACTCCGATGGCATTCACGTGACCTATTTGCGCGCTCACTTCTTCGTGATACGCATATCACTTGGCGGTAGTTCAAGAAACGTATAATATAACGCCCATGAAAATTGCGACGATGCCTCGGGGAGCCGCATTGATTCAATCTACGCGAATATTTCGCAAGAGAGCCCCGGAATTCCATTGCGGGAAAAAGAAACCGGTGATAAAGGGGAAGAGAGGGGGAATAATCTTGAAAATTCATCGATCCACTTATATTCCGAGGCTCAGTAATATCTCCTCGCATCTTTGACGCTATGGAAGTATTTCTTCCGGCTTATCTCATCTGTGAGAGGAACAGTGACGGATTCAGATAGAGGCGCCGTCACTTTTAATCGGCATTTTTTTTTTCTTCGAGAAATAACTGTTCATACGTATGAAGTGTTTTTACGGATTTTCCGAAAAGATACGGGATACTTTTCGCGAAGAAATCTCTCCGTACTCGCGCGGATAATCTTTTAATCAATCACGGAGGAATTTAATTTTTTTTCACAAGTAATTTTTCACCCCGCAGCGCGCGACAGAATAAAACTGATAAGCAGAAAGGCCGCAAACTCGAGGGCGGAATTTATATTAGAGCGAGTTATCCTCGTTCGCCTTAATTATCCTCGTCGGGGATAGAAAATGAAGAAAGCGGGGTGTCCCGGCGTTTCGCCGTTCCTGGTCGCCGGTAGAAAGCGAGCTCAATCCGCCCGTTCCCTATCGAAGCAACTCTTCTCCCGCGGCTCCATCCTATCCTCCCGTGAGCACCCGCCGCGAGTGAGAATTGAATTGGCAGCGACTCAAAGTGCGGCAGAAGCACCCGGAAGAGGTTCACGGAGAAGTTGAATCGCGATACAGCGTACGTATATATCCCACCTCAGCATTGTTCTCTTTCTTTCTCTCCTCGCGATGTACACGAGTTTTGTGCTTGTCAAGATATATTAACATTACTTACATAAAATATCTCTCGCGAGCGAATACATAGTTTGCTCATAAAATAGCTTCGATTTTTTTTTTTGAATAATATTCGAGGAAAAAGTGGTGCAATTTGAGCGTTCACAGCAAATATTATAGTATTTATATTAACAATATTGTACATTAATATTATAATTATATTAATAAATAAATATAATCTCCTGATACAATATACGGCTCGAGATAATAAAAACCGACAGTGAGATGTTGGAGAAGAAGATTCTGCGAAAACCTCTGCGCTAATATACGTGAGCAATGGGCGAATTAATAAGCAATTCAGATCTATTAACATTTCTGTCATCGTCGGAACGTCAATCATTGCGGCGAGACGAAGTGGTCAGCAATTTAGCGATAATTTGACGCGCCGGTCAAATTTCATCCAATCACCGACTAAATTAGTAACAAAAACATCTCACACTGCAAATTGTCGCGTTCGCAGATTCACGATCGATCAACGCGCGTTCGATGTACGCTCAAAAGAACGAGGCGTTAGGTCGACGTTATTACCAGCCGGCAGGAAATGAGGCATTTATCGATCGTAACACATACATACATACCACTGTGTACATGCCACTAACGTTACGTAATTATTACGGACGTAATTGCAAAACATCAATCGCGCGAGAGCGAAAACGCAAAAGATGCATTACTCATACTCTGATCGATAACTCATACGGAGAATTGCTTGTTATTACGTAATAAATGCCGCCTCTATTATTCGAGGAGTAAAAAGTTTCGCTTTTGAAAAAATGTCGCTTCTAAAGAAAAGCCTGTCACGCTCGATAAATACCGCTATTATTCCATAAAAAAGTTATAACGACGCATATATTATCCCATACGCGATTATAACGATACGCAAATCAATGACGGATCAGTCGACTTACCACCTCTCTACTTGTTACAGACTTGACGTGAACACTTACCTGCAACAAAAGAAAATTCAACATCAATAAAAGATATCAATAATCGGCCTTATTTCTCGTCAATAAATGAGTAAATAAATAAATAGATCTGGAGCATCAAGGTAGGACAATTGTATCTCCGGATTCTCCATTGGCCCTTGAAATTCGAAGAGTTAATGTTGAAAGTCTCGACTCGAGATCTTAATCTTATTATCTAATTGATCACTTCGTCGCGATAAATGGTCGACGACGCTCTCGACGCTATAAATTCAATAAATCCGAGCGATATATGGCGCGAGAGGACCTCTCTGGTGTAAAGCGGGTACCGGGATTTTCGAAGAAAAATAAATGGCGAGCATTGTCTCGAAGAAAATCCTCGTGAGAAACGTTATCCGCCATCGCGAAAATAAAGCTCGCCAGACCGGTAGTCGAATTTCACGGTCCCGGGACGATGAATTCGCCACGAACACACTCTGACCCGCGTTAAATTTCAAGCCAGTATTTTCCGTCTAACGTATAATATTATCCGTCACCGGCCGCAAACGCTCCTCCCAGATTAACGAAAAACGTCCCAAAGGTGTAAGAGGAGGGATTAACTCTCGGCCTGGCCGAATTATTCTGGATTTATTCTTTACCCCGCCTCTTATAAATGCTTCTCTCTTTCTCATCTATTCGTCGCGCGATATCGCTGAAATCCTCGGGTTCGAATGCACCGCGTATCGTTTAATACGGTGTCGGAAAGAAAATGACACGTTGCTGCGTATTTAACACGACGCCTCAGAAAAGTCGACGTAACTTGAACCGCGCTCGTACCGAAATAATTCAGCTTTGGAAAACTTTTTTCCCACGGCCGATTATTTATTAATCCAATCGTGAAATCGCGCGACTAAAACTTTAACGTCGCCAGAGCGGATGGCGCACCGCACTCTCCGCTTCGTTTCATTTGCTATTCATAAGAGCCCGCGCGAGGCCCTTGCAAATAGAAACGTCATGATATCAGACCTCCCTCATTCTCTCCAATTCTTATTCTCCTTTCCTTTTTATTCGACCGCGCTTTGTCTTACCGCTCGCGGAGACTTACTAACCGTCGATAACTCAGTCGGCGAAGCCGTCTTGTAGGCATCGCGACATTGTGTGAGAATTCAAGCGGACATTTAAGTTCGTAGACGAGACGAGGTATCTAGAAACGGAGGTAGTTAATTGACGGCTAATTAGGCGGAACTTTCATGGACCATTAGACTAGCACGGGTGACGTACATGTGCGATTCCCATGGACATTTGTAACGTATTAGATTGGCTCGTGTTTTGTGAACAGTTCCCATCGCACTAATGACGGGGAGGGGTTAACATCCGAATTATAACTGACTATCAAATCTACATTGCTACCTGTGCAGAAGATATCTCTCTCTTTCGTACGTACGACTGCCTGCGACTTCGCAAAGCAAACGGGAGAGTCGTAGTCGGCGTAATTAAGATAATTGCACGTATTCAAACGATGAATTTGTCTGCGTTAATACACCTCAATTAATTATGGGAGAGAAATGTTTATATATCTTTTTGCATGGGACACATGTACTTTTCTCAAATAAAAAAGGTGCTGAAATGCTCGATGGCGAAAATAACGATAATTTTCTCCCTGATGTTGAACGAAAAGCTTTCAACAGGCGAATTGTGCGAGTCTATTTCTAAAAGCCGAAGATGGGGGACATTAATAAATAATTAGGATCTCCCTGTGAGACGATCGCCTTCCGTTAGGAATCCCGGAACGGAGTTATTTGGTCGGGTAACGCCGCTTTTCATCGGTTTTCATAGTCGGGACACCTCCAGCAACACAGTGAATACTACTCCTCGGCGTCGCACAACAAGAGCGCGCGCACGCTTCGTTTATTAGAACTTTGTAAAGGCCGCTACCGTGGCCCCGTCTCATCAACGCGTGACGTGATAAACGAGCAGTCGCCACGGTGAAAGCCTCCGCCGTCGTCGCTCGGGGCTCGCATCACGAGGTCCCGTGAAACTTCAGGAACATAAAGCGCGCCAGGAACAGTACAATTTCCGCCCACGTCGGGCCGCTTTTCAGGAGAGCGCCGCCACGAAGAAACTCGGCAAAAAGCGGAAGAAAAGAAGGCCTGATGTTACGGTAATCATAAATGCGAAGTGAACTCGGTCGGAGGAAGCTCGCGAAGGTCCGGAATCGCAAGTACTTCCGAGACGCGCTAGTTAATTCAACAACTATGTATTAATTGAGTTCGCCCGTTCGCCCTGAGACAGAGAGTCTGTCTTGAACAATAGCCGACGGTGTCAATTTAAATTCTTATATCAGAAAATGAGATAAAATTACAGAGATTCCTTCCCCGGATATATCGCGGGCATAATTTCAAAAGTGAATTAAGTAGGGCAAACGTTTATATGAACTTTTTGTGTTACTTTTGCGTTCTGAATTCATTAGCACGATATCGGAGCGATTAAGCGGTATTTTCATTTCGGATTTAAATCGTCGCGCGATAAAAATACACCGCGTGGGGGCTAAGGACACACGTTTAACGTACACTTAACGCGGTATCGGCGATCGATAACGAAATGGAACTTCCTCTTTTTCGCGGTCATTTATAAAGGCCAGCTGCTCCTGCTGGCGGTACGCATCGTTTGCGGTATTTCTATTATGCGGTCAATAATTTACCACCAACCTATTAATAGATTATGTCTCTTTAATTATTAGCCCGCGTGTAACGTGAAAATCGTTACGAACGATCGGAATTTACCGAACGATCGAAACGATTGCAACTAGAGATGTCGGCGACGCGATAAGTTGAAATAACACCTCGCGCGAATGAAAGCGTTCAATTCGGTGAGAATCACTAAGAGAATATATGATAAGACTGAGGGTGAGTAATAAAGAGTAAAAGAATGGGTACACGTAACAAATTATATCGCAAACACTTTCGCGTAAGCTGTCCTGCGATCTATTTATATATGCTATTCTGTTTTGTTTTAGTACAAAAAATGGGTTTTTATAACGTGTTTGTTCAAGAAAATGCAAGAGAAAGATGAAGGTATTTCGTGCAATGTGCCTCGGGGAGGGCTCGCGTACTTTCTTTCGCCTGCAAATATCTCGGCGAATTTCGTATAGGTTTTTCCTTGGTAAAAATTGCTTTAAACCGTCAGCCACGCTATCGCGGGTTCTTTTATACTTAACATTAAGTATCTCGCTGAGAGGAAGTATAAAATATAATTCAGTTAAACCAAATCCTTCTTAACAAAAGAGCTTTTATAATAAGTAAGGATTCGTCTTTTGTGTGGCGTGACAGGAGCGGAAATCGAAGAAGCTTGAAATATTAGAAAGAGAGAAATATTATTCCTCCGCGGAACAAGGACAAACCGTTAGTGCCGCGCCGAAAGATGAGTCAGTCGCGCTCTTAACCCTGCGTGAGAAAACTGGTGATCTTAGTCCTACTTTCTCCGACACGAGAGTAAAGGTGAATGCACATAGAGACGCTAAAAGAAGCGATATATCTACGTCGCCTTAGATCACACGCGTTACATTATGCGACGTCTGTGGACTATCAAATGTTTAATCAAGAGTTGTTTAATCAACTCCCGAAGATAAGGAGCAGCGCACGTTCACCAGATGCGTTCTCGAGAAATCTGCATTCCGCTAAAAACGAGCGATCGCGTCTTACAAAGATTATTCAGCGTGCCTATTCGAAAAAAATTTCTTGAGAATCCCCTGACAATTCTATCATTTTTCCAAATAAATCCCCCCGAGAATTACGAGTTTTCCCAGGTTTTCCCAGGCAACAGACGTTGTCGCGCACAAGGGAAATGATTTCCCCACGCGAGCTCGCATAACGCGATTCGAGAGCGTACAGATGTGAATGCATCTTAATATTCCGACGGGTTTCGTGTACGGAGAAAGTGCAGCAAGCAAAGCCGGCAGAGGCGCAAAGTTCAGCAGGGTTCATCGTTAACTACGTCCGCGGAACGGTGAAACTTCGTAACTTACCAGCGACGAAGTTCCACCGGCAAACTTTTCGCGTCCGAAAATCACTTTGTGCGCGCGTTTCCGTTTCTCCCTTTGAGGAGTGCGCGTGTACAGCGAAGCATCCAGTTTGTTCCACGTATCCACTCGCCGAACGCTTTCGCCGTTTCGTCGGCTGAATGTTCACTGTTTGCATAGACACGTACGTTACTTTGGCCGCGCATTTAGGCGACGATGAAGTTAACGAATCGAACTTCCTTTATTTTTTCGCGTCGCGCTTCGAAGAAAGGAAGAACATCCGTGCGCTACAAAAGTTTACGATTCTATCGAGGAGCTCGCGAGGGACGTCCCGGGAATAACGAGTGGGTTGTTTGGCGAGCTCGATAGATGATTAATTGTACACGTTACTTTCGCGCTACGTTAGTCTCGACCGTAATATCAGTTCGAATGAATCGCGCTTTCGTAGGAACATATCCGCTTCCAGTGTTTCATACGCGTATATTAATATCTTCGAATAATTAGCTCCATCCACGATCGTACGTTCCCGCTCAAAATATTCTTTTCAAAAACAATTAAAATGAGTAAGCATACAAGTTATTATTGCAGTAAATTAAATATTACCTTCATACAACTATTTTAAGCATTTTGTCGTATCGTAAAAGAAATTTCCAGAAAAAATAATTACACGAATAATAGACAATTTTCTGCTAACAAAATATTGTCCTTTTTAGAATACGTGACTTATCATATTGCTTCTTCGTTCGACGGCTAAATTTTCTAACACAACCGTCCGAGTACCATCGAATTTTATTCGACGGTGGAAATTCGCGAAATATATCGGCGCATCCAGCATCGCGCCATCAACCGTGAAATTCGCTGTAATTTCATTCGTGCTGATAGATCCTGCGATCACTACGGTCTTTAGTTCTTTACATTTCCGATACGTACGTCGTAATTACGCCACGCGGATATTTCGTTAACTCAACAATTTCGTTCGCTTAAATTCGCCGAAGTATTCGTGACGCAATTCGACGTGACAATTTCACGCGTCTAACGATTGTTTCGCACGCTCGCCGACGCGTTCATTGCTCGATTACGGTGATTTTTTTATTTTCAATTCTTTTTTTATATATACATTCGCGTCACCACCACGCTCGTAAAAGTGACGTATGAATTTCACGATAGTCGATTGACTGCGTTTCGCTCGCGTATACGTCGATGAATTCGCCGATCGTTGCGTTACTTTTGGCTTCTTTTTTTCTTTTACATTTGCACCCTCGTCGCGATTACGTCTCTTGGGAGGAAATATATGTATGTATCTGGCTGAATCGCAAATTCGTCCAAGTATTACGAAAATCTGTCTTTGCACACACGGAAAAGAATAGACTCCCGCAGCTAAAAATTAGCCAGCCATATAATACAATTTAAATTTAGTACCATCAAATCTAGCTGTGGCAGCTAATTCTTCTTTTTCGTGTACGAATATAGTCGTAAAAATTAGCTCCCACAGTTAAAAACTAGGTAACTGGTAATTAAACAACAACTGAAACGGGTAGCTAAATGTGAAATTTTGATCTCGATGGGTTCCTCACTTCAATTCGCGCTCATCGCAAACTTCGCTGTCATCGCCGAGGTTACGCGTCTTGATAGAGTTCGTCAATTAAGAAGAATTGAATCGATGTTACCCGGTCGATCGTATTTGTTTGGTTGACTCAGTCACGAATTGAGATCCGGATTCGAAGCGTCACATTTATCCGCTAATAATCGAGTAAGCCGAATAGATCCGAACAAGTATCGAAGCCCTAACTAGTAATGTATGAATGCATTGATTTCGTTTTCCGTAACTCTGCCGTTTTATGGCAACATTTGAGTTTGGATTCTTTCTCTCTTCATTAAACGCAGCGATTAATTCCGCTGTCCTTCGGTTTACATAACTCCCGTCATGCTTTGCGAAGCGCAAATTATTCCACGCGTACGTGAATTTCGAGCGACTCCTGCGATAAAATAATCCTCCTGCTCAGCACTTCTCGTCGGGCATTTATACGCTGAAATTAGTGCGGTTAAAACGCGCGACGCCAACGTAACGATTACCAGGGCGATTACGCGGATCTCGCTATGCAATTGGTTCCACTCATTTCCAAGCGGGGATGACGGTACCCACGAGTTTGCTGTGCACACGTAACGGAAGATAAATACGACGGTATAACTTTGCCGTACAAGCCAATTTGGCAACGAAATGTCATTAGGGAGTGCGACGTATGTAATGGTGTTAATTGTAATGCTGGTGCGAAAGCAGACGGTGATTCGTTACCTCGCGTGTGAGCAAACGTAAGACATCGATCCTCGCGAATCCGTGTGTCGTCACACACACACACACACACACGAGATCAACGTAATACTGGACGTCTAACCTGATCTTTCGACACGGAACTAATCTTGCCAGTATCGGCTCGCGTAACCTTCTAATCGAATTGGAAAGGGAAGAAAATTAAATTTTTATCTTTTAATGAAAACGATACTGGCGTTAAGATTTACTACATTTATTTACCTTATTATAATTTACCGGCAGCAATTTGATAAGACTTAATGCACTCGACTCATTTTTCACTTGTACGTGCAACTCACGAATAATTCGAATCGCGCGGATAACTGTTAAGATCATAAAAGCACTCGTCTCGGGACGATTTGGTTGAAATGGTAAAATACTGATTCAATCGGTGACTGATCCGACTCAAGGGAGTGTGTGTATTAATTGATCGAGCGTTACAATCGTTCGGAATGCGAGCACATTCTGAGCCGAAGCTCGCCCGCGCCAACTGCCATTACGGCATCTCGATTGTATCCCCGAACTTAATCTTAATTAATCGCGGTATTAGGGTATACATGCGATTAGGTCTCTGTTGCGCAGTTTATCAATGAAATGCACCATTTCGAACCGTTTATTCCCCGAGACAGAACCTCGGACCGGCGAGCACTTTGCTAGATTAGAATAAACCGACGCCATCGACGTCTTTATTCACCTAAAACTGTCTTTCGCACCAAGTTATATATGTCTTTATGACCGCGCGAGACTTATTTCATGGTAAATGCTTGAACTTTAATCGTGATGAAATGTTGTACGCGGATTATTCAAACGCGATTGAAGAACATCGGTGTGATCGGAATCATTCTCCCTTATCGTGATCTCGCGTGAGTTAGAAAAATGAACGAACGTAAGGTCACGAGGAGTCAACGTCTTATAAATTAGCGGAACACCACTAATATTTTTATTTGTCGACGTCTGTCTAGCTTCCCCCCCACTCAACGCAAAATGAATAATAAAGATATATGATTATGCAAAAATAACATTTTGCGCCCTATTTGTTACGACGGGAAATATTTAATAGCGAATAGAACGACGAGTTCCGGATATTTGCGCGTTCCCCTATCTATAATTCCTGTATCTATATTGCTTATGGATTAGCCGAAATATATGGTGGCGAAACAGATGCTATTGCCGGCGTGGTGTGTAGCGCGATAGTTCTCATGTGCGAATTGCTCGGATGCTCCGAGTTCCGGTGGAAGGCGAGCCGATACATGGAATTCGGTTACGGCGATGCCTTAATAGCGCGCCTTACCCCGAGCGTATTCTAATATGCACATATAAGTGGTTAACACATTGCCGAGCTGCAGGTTGAATTTGATTCACAGGGGAGGGAGGGGACGCGCGAATCGCCGGAATTGATCACCCCGCGGCGTTACTCCTCGCATAATGGAGATTCCGCCCGAGATATTTCCCTTGCTCGCGTAAAAAGTGCCACGCGAGAGATTAATTCGTTTTTCCGGCGCGAATGAAAATGCTCGTAAAAGTACCGACAGCGAGGGAGGAAGGGAAAAAAAAAGAAAGAAGAACCGAGGAGAGAAAGAAGGAAGTAACGGGTCACGGGAATGTTTCGCGGTGTTACGTCTGCAACGTTCCCTCCGAGAGAGGTGCGTTAGTCTGATTCGGCAGTTAAATGAATTCGTTCGTAATGACATTTGGATATTAGCTTGCGTGCGCGGTATCGGGTGAAACTCGAATTCAAAAAAAAAAGAAAAAACGAGATTTGATTCGACATAAAAAATCCTTGACCTCTAATTTGCACTAAAAATTAATGAATCGATTCAGTCAGTGCTGTTTTACCGATTTAATCAGTGACATTTTCATTTTTCGACTCGACAAAGTACGTTGAACGTGATCTAAAAGACTGATAGCTATCGGACGTAACCGTTAACAATTTGTAGAGAAGAATATACAAACCCGCCGGGTATTACAAGCGTTTTTTTTTGTTCGCTTGATAATAGCATGGAGTAATCGCATCGTGGGAAGGAAAACTATACGCTGTTAAATAAGACCACTCGTTAACGAGCTCGTTAACGCGACGGAGAGGGTCTAAACAAAGCGATAGGGAGCGACCAGCTGAGAACATTGATAACGACGTTTTTAACGACAAAAAAGAACTCGCGGCGTAAAGTAGCGGAGCTCGTCTTCGCTACTTTGCGGCAACGGAGAGTCGCCAGCTTGCGACGCGAAGTTGCAGCAAACTTATTAATCGAATTAATGTACCTCGTAATTATACGGCGCCCTTAATCCACTGCAGTTTTTCTCACTCTCACGTAATTCTTATCAATCCACGGTCGATTCTTCACGGCCAGCGAAGTGACAACAATATTCTCCCGGGTTACAAACGATCGGGGACTATAATGAAACGTCCATGTCGTAAAATGCTTTCACAAGATCTTCCCACGAACCTCATAAACTGCGCATTACTCAAAATTGCGCATGTCGAGCAATAGGAGGACAAAAAGCTCCCCCTACAGAGTTTTATATTTTAGTTCTACTTTAACATCGGGGATTTCATTGAAATGTTTTTGTATATATTATACCGGGGACATTGTGACTTCCACAAAGGGAGACGAATGCAAAAATATAAATTGCAACAAAAGTGTGTTAAAAACAGCGACTGTTTTTTACGCCTTTTCATCAAAAAAAAAAAAAGCTCAGAACAGATTCGGCTGGGAATATTTTAGAAGTCATTATTTTCAAATTGTTATTTCTCCCAATGTTGTTTCGCTAGCTTTTATTTTCACCAAATAAATTTTACACACGGCAAATACGCTCCTCTCGTAGTAGCACAATAACAGTGCTTTGCGATACGAAAAACAATTCCGATACTATTAAAATATAAGTCCAAATGAAATAGTATTCAGCTTCCAATTCGTGCAGCCCGAGTAATAGTTTCTAAAATTCATAATTCCCAATGTTTCCCGGCTTTTTTCAGAAACGCACGAAATATGACTGAAATTTTCATTCATGACGTTAAAAGCATTTTATTTTCCTTTCTGGCGAAACATCGAAAGTTGCAGGAATTCGCCGAAATTAAGAAAACGGAATTCCTCCCAATCATACTTCAGTCTCTAAAGGACTCGTTTTATGTTATCCCAGTATAATTTCTCAATTATTATTCCACATACGGCGGTGCGTCATGAAAGATATTTATACCGCACCGTCATAATATGAATTTTTCAAATGGTATTTTACGATACGAACCGGGCCCGCCGTCCCAAAAATAGCCCGAAGGATGCAGGTAAAGGATACGTTTGCGACTTACACTGATGTTGGGCTCGCCCTCCGTCATGGTCCTTCGAGTTTTCGTCACGGACGGGTTTCCGCACTCACAGGAATAAAATCACTTTTCTCTCTGCTCTCACCCGCACCACGTTTCCCTTCCCCCCTTTCTTTCTCTATCCACCTATCTATCTATCTCTTTCTACGGTGCCAAATCTCACTACCGGCCGATTTTCCGCCGGTCGGCCTCGATTCAATAGATTCGGTCCATTAATCACTGCTTAGTGGTCGGCGAGACCTATATTTAATTTTTCACACGATGTCGCTTTGTATTCAAATGGAAACCGAAGTCAGGCCGCGGGAGGTCGCGGAAATATAAGGAAATAAAAGGAAGCAGAATGAAAGAGGGTGGAGCACCAAGGCGGTCAGTGACCGAGGCTAGGTCGGAATATTATTTTACACACTCCGTAGGAGAATATCGGGAAGAGAATATACGCATTCTCCTATCAGGCAAGGATGAAACCCATCCTCCTGATGAGGGGCGATATCCGTCGTTTCCTCCCTTAAATGCTCGCAGCCCTCATTAAATAACGAAAGGTCCAAGGTATCGGATGTATCGACTGTGAGGAAATCTGTGCCCCGCTTTTATCAGCCAAAGCGGTTTAATAAATTCACACCGGGCCGACAACGCTGACCATCAACTTGTGTGAGAGCATTTTGTTTTAATTTAACTAAAAAAAAGACACGGGTTCGATCTTTCGTGCTAAATCCGTTTCCCCCATTCCGTATGAAGCGTCTCATTTCCGATGGGAAATTCTGCCGAAAAACTTTCCAATTTTCTTCGAGTCGGGAATTAACGATCGCCTCCGGCTACAGCATTACCTGTGCAGAACATCATTTGCTCGCGATTATTTTAAAATTCCCCTCCCCACCCGTAGATTATACTTGTTAAGTTTTCGTGAAAATTTCACTCGCATTAAATGAGCTTAAAAACGGCGGGAAGTAACTTGAACGAAGAATCGAACGACGAGATGACGGAATCCGTGCGTTAAACACGACTACTCGTTAAATACTGATGCGATGAGTAATTCATTAGCTTCCTGAAGTTCACGGATGCGCCTAATGTAGACAAGGGAGAAGGGGGCGGCGCTCGCGTATCAAGAATCTAATAAAGATCGGTTAACTTTTCGCGGCGAGCGATCGACTCGCGAGGCGAGAAATATTTTGGTTATATATTTCAGCGTTGTATTTAGAAACCGTCAGCAGTGCTGATGTCTCGTAATTCGATCTGGATAATGTATTAATCCACGCCGGCATTGCCGTCGGTGATAAAAGCAACGGGAATAGCAGAAGTCCCGACCGATCGAGTCGCTCTCTCTTTGAGCTCGTTTTTTCGCCGCGACTTTGACGAAGATATATTCCGCTTACGAACGCGCATTCGATATTGACGTGACGAACTGTTTTGAAAAAGGAAACAAAAAAGCGACACGAAGAAAGATGAAAAAATCCTATACAACCGCCGCTATTCAAATCACCGCGGCGCAGCGTTCCAACGGTGCCCTTCCACGTCATGAAATTGTATTTCGCGTACGTGCCGACTTTTTGATCGCCGTGACGGCGGAATTGAATAAACCGCCATCGGTATATTTGTGTTGCGCGATGCCCGGGATTCCACCGATAATAAAGCACGACCAGTTGAGAGGTAAGGTGTAATGTCGTAAGACAGATTAGCTCCTTCCGTTACGCAACGCGACAATTTCGTCGAATATTCCCCGCGTCGTTAATCAAGCGTTCACAAGTCGCGAATAAATGCACAGTCGAGTATTAATTCCGCGGTGGAAGAGGAAACGGTTTGGAAATTATTGTCGGCCGTATAATTCGATGAGAAGTCACAACTGCTGTGCGCTCCCGACGAAGGCGTATTTCAATCACCGATGATCGGCCGCATGACATACATTCGTCGCAACAAAAAAAGGGCGGGCAAAAAGCGAGACTGAACTATTCAAATTGAAATCCTGCACCAATTCCGACCTCCCGTATTTCCGCGGGTGTAAGCATGACAGTTCCGGTGATTAATTCCACCTCCGGATCAATTCGCTGCTCGTTTGTCACGCGACATTTTCTCCACGCGCGCCGATCGGAAAATAAGATGGACAGAAGAGGTTGAGCTCTCTCTCCCGCGGGATTTCATAATTTTCCAAGTCGAGGAGAGTTGACCTATGTGTCTCTTGGCGAATACAAATTCAGTGCAACGCACCGAGCGTAACAGCGTGACGAAGATACCAGATTCTGCGCGATCGCGCGATGTCATTATTGCGATACGCGACCGATAATATAAGAGAACGACCCTCTTGTTCGGCCGCTTCCTCCCGACTCGCGATATTTCATTCCGCTACGGCCACTCGAAAGTAAGGTGTCTAAGGATGGAGAGTGCGCATGTTCACGGGTCCTCGGCGGTTAACCCACATTGTTCGCGTTGAGGTAAATCGCCGTCGACGAACGCGCTCGTCGTCCATTACAGACGAACGACGAATATACAAAGTCCCCCGGCCGATTGTACAAACGAGCTTTTGCTTACATCGGGCGTAAACATCGTTGCAGACATGCTTTACATTTACCGCGGATCGACCGCCTCGATCTTCAAATTTCTATCCGTTAGTTCGCATTTTCCTTTCATAAGGGCACACTGTCGGTGGATCCACACAATTTTATTCGCGTATTCACTTTAATTTCTTAAAGACAAACTGAGAGCAAGTATCATCGGCCTAAATTACTCGATTAAAAATTTATCCCGTGGTCCGGTTGTTGGGTGCTAATCATTGTAATCCTGCAAGTTTACCATAGTAAAGATCATCTTGCGCTCACTTAGTTGAAATCTCATGTAATATCAGGCGACAATAATTTCTAGTCGAGTATACCCTCTTTATGTTTTTAATTATAAAAATAATGGTATCAATATGCCTATCATCGACACTTACTAGGAAAATGCTTCTCCTGATTGAAATTCTCTCGCTACGTGATGATTATAGCTCACAAATCTTTATCTCTAAATGCATATTTCGAGCAGGCCAGAGATGCATTATATAACGTGTTGGTGGTAGAATTTTGACGCCATTTAAAATATACGCAGCCTGCACGATTTATAATGGAAACACGCGAACGAGTGAACGTCCGTCTCTAATTGGAATAAACATTAAATTCCGCCGAATAAATTCGCTGCGATTTACATTGCAATCGAAGAAAAGAACACTTCTCGATCGGTCAAATTCGCACGAGTGTCCCGGTTTATCGTGCGAACTTAATTTTCTAATGAATCCGCTTTATCTCCCCCTTGCTTGCTCCATACTCACCTCCGTGACGGTATTATTCGCATGTAACCATCGGCAGTTAACTTTGGGTGCATACCTCAAATTTAATACCCGCTCGGCTGTTTGCTCTGTTCGTTGTTACGACATCGATCGCCGATCGGCTACGCTCGTCGCAAGAATAGCCTTTGCAACGCAACCACCACCGGTGATTTTATCGAACGTAATAACGCAATTTACCTGTGCCCGTATTAATCGGCGATACAGGGCCGTCGTGATTGGGTGGAAATAGTTTCGTTAGCTCGCGGAAAATCCTCGCGCGTGTGTTTGCCGTGTATCGCTTTTAGATCGAGCCGGGCTACATCCTCGTCATCTATCTCCGGAATTTTCATCGCTCATCGGTTACTGAATATCGATATGCGTGAGGCCGCAATGCCTGTCTGTTAAATATTGAAAACGCGTAGTACGGCGAAAATGTATTTTACCTAAGACGGTGATTAATTTTACGATAAATTCTCCCCACTCGTCGAGTACGCGATAGAAATAGCTTCGTCTCATTTTATCGTACAATTAATTCGCTATCTTAAGTCACCTCACATGCGCGTGAAAAATATCGCACCGTAACGTTATCAATGAGCGAATAACACGGTGATTGTTATTCTGACGCCGTTATCTTCGCGGCTACGCGAATGAATTCATTTTAATTTACATCACGCGTATGTCGCAAATACGATCAAATGTTTAATTGGGACCGATAATAGAGATCAAATGTCACGTGCTGTTTGAACGACGCGAAATAAGTGAATAATTTGCCGATAAATAGGGCGATATTATCCATTAATAATAATGCAATTCGGGCTAGCCGGTAACAACTGTCCGCGCGCAAATAGATTCGTACGTGACACAGCCTGATCGCACCCGACGAATGGCAAACCCATCATTTCCGCTACCGACGAATAACAATCGCGTCATAGAGGCCGCTTACAATTATAACAAGTGCACTAATTACGAACCGGCCATTTAATGTACATGCAATTTTAATTACATTCTAATGAGAGGATCGTTCTCTTCCAAAATGGACGCGACGCGGTGGCCTCGAATCACTTCTCGCACGAGTATCAACGCAATGTCTCTCTGCTGAAAGCTGTTGAAAAACTAGGCGCGCTCCAATTCTGCTTTTGCAATCGAGACGAATAAGGGGCCGCATTTTCAAGAATGCGTATAATTACGCGATACCGACCGTGAAAAGAAGGAAGACGCGTAGACCGCGGCGACGAATCGAAAGTTTGACCTTCCCCGAGCGCCCCCACTTTGTCGGAACAAAAATCCTCTCACGACGATCGGGACAGAACCGGTTGGCCTTCTACCGTAAAAGTGCGCTCACGAATGAGGAATCCCGCGGACTTTTTTCCCCAGCGCGGTCAAACTAAATGATGACGGACTAATTCGGGAGGGATAAGCGATTTCACCGCTCGTCTAATTATTCCCAGCCACGGTCGCGTACGTGACTCCTTTCCATATCAACGCGACGATTTCGACGAGAATAGGAACAGAGGCGCAAAAATCCATCGCACGGCAGCAAGTTTGTGTCGCGGAACCCATGGATGATTCGACATGACTCGTCCGTTATTAATTAATTTTAATATCGAGCAAAAATTGACACATAGGCGGCGATCCGTATAATGCACGTATTTTCTAGATAAAAGAACGGAGATGTATCGATTGATGGACGAACAAAATGCGCTACATGATTTAGCGGATTTCAGTATCGAATTACGAAATCTACTTTTTGCGGAGAACCGTATTGCAACGCGATAACATTTTCAATGCCGAATTTGGATTTCCCGAATATCAGATAGAATATCAGATCAAATGAGAGAAAGCAGATATTTATCTGCTTTCTCTCATTTTGCACTTGTTTTTCAGTAACCTAAAGAATTTGAATTTTCACACGGTTCGCAATTATTCCCGCTCGGCACGGCAAGTCGATCCGATAGAATGATAGGCGGCGGCGAAGTGATAATTTAAATCTTTCATATCATGAGACACGCACGTTTAATTGCGTTGTTAATTGACCGTTTTAATTTCTTAAAGTGTCTTTCCATAATATAATCACCTCCGCATTTTATATTTCGCGGCTACGAGGATAAAAAAAGTTGTGTGTCGTAATATGTGAAGCTGTTAAATGCACCTTACACCGCTGTAATTTCACGACACGGCTGTTACAAAAACTGCTGCTACGTTTGCGGCTTTCTTTCAGGAATGTTATTTATGCACTCGCGCGAAGTGCTTGTTAAAGTTTTACGCTTCTGGACAAATGCGGAGAGTAAACTCGCATGATGATGTTTATGCCGAATTTCAAATTTATCTCTCATATGCATCACATTTTACGCTCACATTCAAAGGTTGTTCGACACAGAGAAGAGAGAGGAGGATTATCGGTTTTAAAACAAAATTATAATGCGTATCATGACGCTTGCTCGCAAAGAGCTAATAGCCCCTCCCTTTTAACGCGATATTTAATACCGCTTCGATGGGTGTAACCCAATTACCCACTATTTCTCGGAATCACCTCAAAACCATTAATTCGATATTTAGTTTGTATATTTAATGCACTTTTGCAGCCCCCCTATCGCGCTCGTAATTCGATACACGGATTGAAATTGACTCGACAAAGCGCGGCAAAATTTTGTAAATTGATTCGGTTCACTATAATTCCCATGGCGACCGTAGCGATGGAATTGGCCGCCTCGATTGCGAAATAACACGTCAAAGCGATTTACCCGCTTTTGCTCTATTTAGATTGATTTCTTTATTTGTGTATCGGCGCGACTTTGTAGCACTCGCGCGACGACGTTTCTGATGAGGCCGCGCAAACATTTCTCGAGACGCGATCCCGGACCGAGATTTTGCTGTCACTCCCATACGCTTAACCCATTTATCGGGCGCACTATATCTCGCGCGACGGAATTAAATTTACTCGTAGCAAATGTGATGGAGGACGGTTATGCTAATACCGTTGAATTCAGTCGCTCCTGCTGGCGTCGCAAATACGCGGCCGGAAAATAGAAAACAGGAAGAAATTTTGGCCCGCAATTTTTGACCTTAACGAAAAATCGAATTTCTCATCTGTCGGGCCCCTCCGTCGTTAAGTAACTCGGGATAACGAGAAAAAAAAATGGATTCATTCACGATTCTCGCGCGCACGTGGAATGCCCTCGAAAAATTAAATCCAGGGAGAGATTTTGGGTAAAGTGTTTTAATGAAAATGTAATTTGCGAATCTCTGCTGTTAAATAACCCGGTAATGAAGCTAAAAATAATGAAAAGGATGCTTCTGTTTGGCGCAGAATTCGAGTGGCACGAAAACACGCTCCAAAATGTCTTTCGAGGGAAACAATTTAGATATCGCTTTAATAAATATTTAAGAAACTCCGATCTATTCCGAGGTATTTCCTGCGACATGACTCGATGATGAAACTTGAGGTAATGATAAATGTCCTCGTGTGGAAATTCCGCGCTTAAGAGGCGGATTTTCCTCGGAAAACGATGCAAATACGCTCGAAAAACACCCCGGGTGGAGCCTTGTAGCGAAAATGACTTTAATGAATTCCCAGTTTAAGAACTTTATCTGTCTTTAAGCCGGCGTTGTCAAATAATTCAGCAACGAAGCTTGAGATAATTAAAAATGCCGTTGTATGCAAAAGAGGAATTAAAGTTTACACAGGGATTTTACAGGTAAGACGCAGATTTCGCGCGACAACAGACATCTCTTCCCGCACTATCATTCTAGTTTGTAACCGCATTATGCGGATGGCTGCCTTTAAATCAAAACTTCGGTGCTCTGTTACGTACATCCTGCACATTTCTGCCTTGTCACGTAATCAACAAGATGTTAAATTTAGATAAGCAGAAGGTAAATTTCGAGGTAATCAAGCGAAGTTTAACGAGTGTGCCCACCTTCAGCGCGTCCCTCACGTTTAATCGGGAATTTTTATTAAACACAATCGCGCCAACGGAGGTCTCAAAAGTGGGATAAAGTTCGGCCGCAAAAAGTGAAATCGACGTTTAACTGACAGTGAATAAGGTGCTTAATAATACAGCACCGCGAAACTGATATGTAATTAATCGTTAACAAGCCAATGATTCGATAAGGTATCTCATATTACCGCATCGGCGGATGCCAAGTTGAAGACCGTTCTGGTCATCCCGCTGACAAACTCCGTAAACGCTCGAGCACAAACGCGACCGTACACTGCTGTGATCCTACGGAGACGCCGGCGAGAGATTGACAATTCGACTTCTCAACTGCATTTGAATACACATCCGCGTTCCTGACGCCAAATCCCCGCCCATCCCGGCGATCGAAGAGGAGTCACAAACGAATCACCGATTAACGGGGTCCCCTCTAACCAGCCCGTACGCGCATTTTTCTCCAACCGACACACAGATTTCCCCACCGTCGTTGTCGTTCGGAATGATACACCTGAGAGACCTGAGCTCCTACCGGCGAGAAAGTGAGAAAGAGCAGAAAACAAAACCGATCAATCGGCCGGAATCGCACGCACACACACACACACACCGATCGTAAGCGACAACGGAGCGGCGACCAGCAACCTTCGACGGTCGACGGCGCACTGGAGCAACCATCCGCTTCGGTCTACTTTACCGACGCAGGCGTCCTTGAGCGGGTGGGCAGGCGCTCTTGCTAACCGGGAAGAAGGAGCAGAAGGGAGAACGGGACAGCACATCGGTTGTGTAGATACCTGTTGAATGCCAGAGGTGGGGAGGAAGCGTCGTCGCCGGCGAAAGGATTCTCGAAACGAACGGTCGATCGGATCTTCGAAAACCCGACCCGGCTCTCTGCCTGCCGTTGAATCGTGATTTACCCGCGAGCCTCTCTCTATCCGTGTTTGCGCGATGAAGAACCCAGGGATTTTCATGGGAAACCGTATCGGATACGGAATATCAAGCTGACGTCGGTATTTGCATTGTAAAACCCGTTATCTCGAGCGAGCAATCAAATCTATAAACTATCCGCTGTGTGTAATGTTGCTGCGGCGATCACACGTGGATTAAAATATCTACAGATCCGGAAAACGTTTGCGCACACTCATCCAGAAGTGAAAGTGAAGTCTCTCTCTCTCTCTCTCTCAATTGCAAATTTCATCGACCGCGCCGTCGATTCAACTTCACGATTTTGCACGAACCCATCGCGCGGGAAGTTCCACATAAATTGGAGCAATTTTTACGAGCCTCACTCCGCTCCTCATGTGGCACGAATGTTCAAGGAGGGACGCGGAAATCGTTAAGAGCCTCGAAATTACCGACCGACGAGGGTAAAAAGTTACGAGCCGGATTGAGAATCGTGAGCACCCGCGGTTCCCCCATGAGAATATAACTAGAGTTCCCGGAACACAGAATCTGGCTGTCCGTATTGGCTGAATCAATCTTTATAATTAAGTGACGGAACCAATAAGTAGTTCAACGGAAGTTTAATTTAAACGGAAGTAACATAAATGACAGAATAATTATAATCGTTTAATAGTCATAAAAGTAATGTCATTTTATTAATATGCTTATAAACATAATTAACTAAAATTATATAGAATTAAATAAAAAATCATTTAACTGTAAAATGCCACCGTTTTGCTTCTATAAATTACTTCCTTTAATCGACTTTGATTATTTTCACTTCTGCCTATTTATATTTTTATTCTAATTATTTCCAATCACATAGTTAGTCAACTACTTTCTAATCCGTTCTATTGTGAGCGTGAAATAAAAGTGTGCGATTTCCCAATATCAACAGTCCAATATCCAGAACTGGAATATATTAAGACGTCTTAAAGATGTTTTAAAGATGTCTTAGATCCCGAACATTGTGCTATCTGAGTTATTAATTTAATATTGCAAGAAAGTTTTACTTACCATAAAGATTAATTCTTTAATGAAAACAACAGGACTCGAGATGTAACGAGTGACTGAAAGAGAATCGGGGGGGACGCGAGAGAGGGATTCGTGTTCCGGCAAGAAATCAAATTACTCCGCGCCGGCTATGGGAATCACGGGCTTTTCCATTTGTGAGTAATCGAAGCCGTCGCGGATACGTCGTCGTCGGGGGATCGGAGCATTACGAGTCCGGATTCGTGACGCTAATCCCGATGTAACCTCATCACGCGGTTGTTACACGAGACGCGCGATCCCGGGGAGCACGATGACCGCATTTCCGTATTATCGCATGCCCCAAATGAGTTTCGGGTTCGGAAAGGAAGGACCGTTTCGTCCTCGACGCGATGGACGCGCCTTCCTACGACCGTGGCTTTGTTGAGACGAAAAAGGCTCTCATTGTGCTGACACGTCGGGTTATTTCTATTGCCGGCGACACTCGCGGTAACCGCCGGGAGAGCAAAGGAACCGTCGCAGATAAAAGGAATAATAAGAGACGCAGACTGAAATTATCGGCGTAAGCTCCGTAAACTCCAAATGTATCTTGGAGTACCGTGTGTCGTCGCATTACGACGATCAGATTCACATTTCTACTTTCTTTCAGGAGGGAAATTATATTTTTACACTAAAACCACCACCGTACTTAAGTAATATTTACGTGACCACCGGTAAAATAACAATCTTTCGACTCATAATTTCCTCGGCTTTTCCGAGAGAACAGAAGCTTACAGTCCATATAAAGATAACCGGCATTACCCGCTGCTGGCCAGTATTATCCTGTGCGTTCTCCCAAACTTAAATATAATAATATTACTTGACAAAAATATGATTTGATTTAAGAAAAAAACTGCTAATTATATCTACTTGATTCTAGCTTGATTCTTCTTTTTGTATAAAAATCCTTATTTCCATGACAATATCAGACGAATCTTATATTTCTCCTATGCTATATGATAATCCCTCTCTTTTTACCTGCGCTATTTGTGTAAATACGAGTAACAGCGAATTCTGCGATAATAGGAAATAAGTAAGCTCATGGGTTAGGATCGAGGATATAGCGCGTCGTCTGGAGCGCGACGATAAAATTACCGCACGTTCCCGTCTCGAGATGGCTGCGGAATTATACGGCGAGATCGGCGGAAGTGCAAAGTAAGGACGATCGCAGGCAGCTCCGTTGAAATTTTCAAAATTACGCCCTACGTCGACCACTTACCTAACGCGCGACGTCTGTAATAGTTGTAGTAATGGAGGCGCGGAGGCATTAATTTTATAGGAGCCAGTATTGTTAACCGGCGATTTGCACAGCTGAGTACATTCATTATCCTACTCACCGGTCTGAATATTTAACCGAATCGCACAGTAGAACCGGCGCTGTTCTTTTAAAGATTATTATCGCAAATCGAATTATAATTATTGAGCCGTTTACCGTAGAAATTCTCCGTGATTTATGATCACGCGTCACTTGCTTTTTCATTAGGGATCTCCCTGAGTACATATTACATCCATTCGTTATTACTTCTTGAATTTACTTACATCACATTACTTTCCTGAATTTGTCGCACGAACGGTTTCGTGCGCGATGGTAATGGTTGATAGCGCGATTATAATTGATGTGAAATAGTCGACAAGTCGGATGAATTATCGGCAATTGCGTTGTTAGCAGGAAAATAGAACGCAAAAAGAATGAAAAAAAAAAACGACAAGAAGCAAAATAGGAAACGATATTTCTTTTGTATGGAATAGAATTTAACGGTAACCTCTTGGATAAACTCGGGAATAGCCAATTCCGTCCGCAAAGGAGATTTTGCGAAGGCAAGGATATTCAAGAGATCGCGAGAGATCTTAAATCTGTGATAAAAATGTCATTTCACGAATATCGTCGATATTTCAGACGTTCGCAGCCTCGCGGCCGAGACGTTATGAAAGCTGTAATCAGGATGAATATAATCCGTTTAGTCTCCACGTCTCAGAGAGAACGGTTCTATTGTAAGTAAATGGGTTGACTATTTCGATTTCCGGCGGCGTGCGGTCGCGAGTAGAAATAAACAGCTTACGTGCGTCCGATATAATTTCGCGATACGCGCGGGTCTCGAAAAAAAAGACGGAAATCGAAAATAAGAGTATAACGCGGCTACGTCCGATAAAACGTTTCCGTGAATAACCGAGCGCGCACGCGTACGCGCGCTAAATCTCTCGGAATGCCGCAGTTTTATGGTAAAATAAACTAGTTCCAACTTGTACACTTTGTCTTAAAAGCTCTGTAAAAATTTTAGGAAGTTACATTATGTACGGAACATTTCAGACGTAGCCGAGCCGAAT
Organism: Dinoponera quadriceps; assembly: GCF_001313825.1. Taxonomy (NCBI): domain Eukaryota; kingdom Metazoa; phylum Arthropoda; class Insecta; order Hymenoptera; family Formicidae; genus Dinoponera; species Dinoponera quadriceps. The sequence goes on from NW_014554780.1 coordinate 1,464,323, forward strand.
TACCCTTTGCATAAGCTTCTCTCGCGCCAAATTTTGCTTTTCTTTTTTTAATTTATAGAGAATGATATTTTTTAAATTTCATAAGCGCAACCGTCAGGAGTTATAATACGAACGCACGTTTAATTACAGATTTTTCGATCAATTTGAAGAGGATCGTTTCTTAGAGAAAGCTAATGCGTGTAAAGTATTCTTGCGGAAACAGCTTCTCGCACTCTCATACAGTCTCATATTAATGAATGCATTTCAAAGGGTTAATTTGCATGCACCAATAGTCAATTACCATAGACATAAGCCGAGAGCGAATAATTGCCGCCAACGTGCAATAGTATTATAATACATTTAGTGGCGTTAATACCACAAAAAATAGCAAGTCTATACATATTGATAAAGCTCTTATGCAAATTTCACAAAAAACCAGCTATCTGCAGACGCTTTCGTATATTCCAGCGAAGTTTTCGCCTCGCGTGCACTTTATCGACGGTGCAACAAATAAAAATTAGTTCCAGCCGCTTACCTCTGAATAATAAAATTTCGTTCATCGTCATTTCGTTCAATTCATACGAACATCAAAGGTACCGCGATAATTTCATAAAACGGCAAATTTATCAGATATTCACTACACGAAGCATACAATTTTGAAAAGGAGCATATTGCAGCCCGTGTGTAAATTTAATGATCACGAAAAAGCCGAGCTACGCAATTCCACTCGCTATATATGACACTTGAAGACGAAACGTCGGACTAACGGACTCCCATGTTAATCGTTTCAAGATGAACCGCTGTAAAGCTTTCTGTTCTCATATCTTAACATTTCCCTAACTAGTTTCACTTTCGATTATAAAGGAGACGATAATTATCTCTCGGACATACGCATAATTCAAACTCGCCTAAAATCACGGAAGGACTTTCGCGCTGATTTGACGCCACGCCACTTATCTATTTTCCAGCAAATCTACGGCAACTTTTAGACGCGTTCTGTTTCTCGAATAGACCGCATGTGGAAAATGAGGCGTAATAACGGCGCGAATTTCGGCACGTTAAAACGCGCCGGGAAGAGTCAATAAACGACGGGCGAGGGTAAAAGTGCCGTAAGGCGTCGGCGAGGATACGTCAAAAGGTTTTCGCGCGCAAGTCGGGCGGTAAATGAGCTAAACGGCCCCGGGGCAAAGGCTGGCGTCAAAGGGGAATTCAGCAACCGCGCTAGGTGAAATTCTTGACTCTGCCCTCAGGACAGTGAATTACCACCTAGCACGCCACCTAGATTGCTATTCGCACGAACTGACGTCCCTTGCTATACGGGGAGGACATTGTCGCGACAAGAGAGTGCTCTTCTCACCCCGGAGATACCTTGTTCGCCCTTATTAACGTTTTCGGCCATTCGATGTGCGCGCGCGTTCCCCGACGAATCTGTGACGTTCGCACGAATGTGAAGAACGCCGGACGAACATTTCGTCGTAAAGATCACAAATCTCTTTCAAACGTGAAATGAATCTAGGGAAGGAAAATTTCGAATTTAGTTCGAATAAAACTGAAGACATATGTTTTTGTTGTTCTCATTAACAAACGCTGAAATATCCGAGTGAGAGATTGAAGAGAAACTTAACATCGAAACTCAAAAACTACATACGACGGGGCGCAAAATATATATGGGCTTTTGAATCGACATTGACCTATGCTATAAACATTTACAATGTTTCTATTGTCTTTTTTATAAACAATTTTGAATAGGAGAGACCAGAGACAAAAGTAACGCGGGATGAATGTAACGCACGCTATTACTAAAAACCTGTCATTCCTGTACGTCCATTGCTATATGAACGTCTTTTGAACGTGAAAAATATAAGTTGGGATGAAAGTAACAAACTGTTACTTTTGTCCCGAAATTAATCATTGTTATTGATATTGATTTCCACTCATTTATAGCAATGCCCAAAATGTATGAATTGATAGAGGAAGAATTTCATAGAAGAAAAGTTTTTCTTTGCGGAATGCGATTAAATTTTACAACTTGTATTATCCGCAATAAAAGAATAGTTGATATTTTTCTCATAATGATAAAATTCCTGAAAATTATTATCCACCGATAACAACAATCAATCGTTAATTTCTGCGTGTGACCCTTGCAACTCGGCAATTCGCTTTATCGGAATGCAGAGCTTTAAAACGTTGTTTTCGAACGCGCGTGGTTTCGACTAAACATTTTGCACGGATGCTAAAGTCCTTCCGGTGAATTCGGACGCTCTTCCGGGTTTTTATTCAAAAATAATTGAATGTCATCTCCTGCAATATTTCCCTATCGTGGGCTCGCGTACGAATGGGTTTGGCATCAGGAATGTTTGATGGAATAAACATATCCGCGCGAGAATATAAAATTAAAAAGGCATCTTGATCAAGTGACCACTTGTCGTCGTTGGAGTTCTAAGTATTGTCGAGTGCAACGTCATCGTTCCCGACCGTAAATACTACATATTGTTGGAAAAAATCGCAGAAGTGGGGAATGTGACATACGCATCGCGATTAAATCCGTGATTTTGCGAAAATTGTGAGAAATTAATATGTTTTACGCGTTAAAAAAGGCCGCATAAATAAACACCCTGAATGAAACATTTCTGTTGCATCGGTGTCGTACATATTATAGATCGTTTATGGGATCAATTTTAGTTTTACGGTCGCTTTAATTCCACCAATAATGAACCAATACATTTAATTTACTATTCCTTTTTTTTTCTCCGACAAAAACTTTGTCGTTGCGCTTTTCATCCGGCCTGTACGATATTATATGTGCTTTAACAATCGAGGTAAACGTACAAAGCTCAAAATATTATGATGGTAATAAATTACACACCGCGACCGCGCAAATATAAGATCAAAAAGAGAACTAAAAAATCGAGGCGGTCCGTTGATACGGTTTCATTAACCGCTTTGATTCGCTGAGTATACCGCCCGCGGTACCCTCCTCGTGAGCTCACATTTCAATGAAATTCTGACAGCAGCATCGATATCACCAATTTTCTGTGCGCGCGAAATTTCATATTGACGCGATAACAATCCGGCTGAATTCTCGATCTTAGTTTCTCTCCAAATTGTCAATATACAATCCGGCGAATGTAACCGCATGAAACAAAGCGCGGTCGATTAAATCTGCCAAGCACTGTGATAGATAGCCGAAACCACCGTGTTTTTGCGAAAGAGCAACGTACCGGCGAGGAGACTTTAGACGAATTTAGACAAAATAACGTTTTAGTGGCATTCACGGATACCGTCGAAGATTTATTTTGCGCAGGAACATATAAATTTTCTGTTATCTGACGACCAGACGAAAACTTGGTTGTAGGAACAAAATGATTCTCTACTCTCTTAAGTTGAATCAATGAAAATGTCACTAATTGGAAAATCAGTATAATTGATCTTATTGATTTACAGTGCTATACTTATAACTCTAGTGGCTATTGACTGCTTTTCAGTGATAATATACACTGATTACACTTCAGAGAGCCAATTATTCTCAATCGGGTTTTAATGCGGCCGAATGTTCAGGCGAACTGTGCCGGTCGCCGTAACAAAGATATCGCACTTCGTTCGAGTTTTCCATTCAGTTACACGAGTGGAAACTTTTTTTTGTGTACTTCGAAGAAAACACCAGTCGCATCTTTCGCACGTGAAAAAAATGTAGCACCGACTTTCCGTCGGAATCGGATAACAATTTGGCTGTTAATTTAACATTGCGCGTTTTCCCATAAAATCCACATAGTATTTTATAAAATATGCATAAATATTTTCCACGTGAACTCTCGTTACGTCATTTTCTCGTAGCCGTGTAAAAATATTCGAGACAAAAGAAGAGAGTAGGGATCGTGCGGTGAAACAGAAACGCCGGCTCGGTATTCCGCAATAATGGGTAAGGGCAAGGGAGAGAAGGAGAGACAATGCCCAGTTTCTTCCACGCGGCTTTCATTGGCTCCATCGCATCGTTACTTCCACTCGCTCTACTCGCTTCTCGTCACTTCCAACTCGATCGTTTACCACGGTCTCGCGGCCACTGGCGCGATAAGGGTATCGATTCGCGCTTCCGTTATTAAGATGTGCATTGCCAGGCCGGTTAACCGCTGGAAAATCGCGCCCCTGTTTCTAAAAGCTGACGCGCCGCAGCCAAGACGACATGCATTTTCTACGCGAGTTATTGTTGAGCACGGACATTATTTATCCCGTGTTTTCATGGACTATCCAAACTCTCACTCGGTAGCCCGAGTGCTGGGAAAGATTCGATAAAAGGCGGGAATACGAGAGCGAGCTTTAACGAAAAATGTGACGCTTTTTATTTCCGAAGGCCGCGTAATTTCCAGCCTGTTGCAATTTGCAGCAATCGATTGGGCGATAACAAAACGCAAAAATTGGTTTAATAAACCGGCGCAACGGCCGCGACACTTTTAACAACGTCGCTTTGAGAAATCACCGTCGTAAAAAGCGAGAGCGCGCCTCCGCCGTGAAACGCCAACTCGTAATCCTGCGTTCCATATAAGACACGAGATTTCGAATCAAATTAACCGGTCGGTCGCTCAACCCTCGCGAGCCCAAACCCGCCCAGCTATTATTTTTTAACGCTCAATTTATGTAACTGCGCTGTAAACCTTAACAAGAACGCCCGGTTATTAAAAGGGCAAAACGACGGTGGCGGATGGAGGAAAAGGCCCTACCGAAACGATAACCGGCCGGAGAGCATGGCGTGCTCTTCTCGTCGTCGCGTTTGCGAACTTGGTGCACTCGAGACAAACGCTGCGAGCTGCTAATATGGATTAGAAGACTATGATAAAAGTTTTCGCAAGTTTCCATGCTCCCCGGGGACTTGGTTCACGAAGAACCTTCTAAACATAGGTTTAACCGCCTTCGATTTAAAAGCCGCGTAAAAATTTAAAATAAAAGAGGCTTACTCGATGCGCCACTAAAAATATAGCATTTTGTGAACGAATCTCTTTAAAATGTTTCGTATATTTCTTCAATCCTAGTGTAAAACGGAAACAAATCTTTGGGAAAACGTTGGCCAAACAGAGGATCTGTTTATGTTCTCACTTAGAATCGCATGTTTGAAATATTATACTTCTAATCAGAATCTGCGTAGATTTCCCAACTAGAATCCATCATTATTTTAGGAAATCGAACCCCAATTAGATCTTAAAAAATATTCTATGCGGAAAGATATTTACATAACTACAATTATATTTTACAATAACTACATTTATATTTTATTTAAAATATTCGGTTGAAGGAGGAGATATATTTAAAATATTCAGGAAAACTCGGTATTATACTGGAAAATAAATTTAGTTCGATCTATATGGACAATCAAGCGCGTTTTGATTGAAGGAAATAAAATTTCTAGTTTTCATGAAACAAATTTGGTCCTTATAACTAGAAATTCAATTTCCTTTCGACCAAAACGCGTTTGGTTGATTCAATCAAATTTTTCAGTACACACTCAATATATGTACAACGTGCTTCAATTTTCGACCAATTTTTAAAAGCAGTCACAGAGCTGCGCACACTAATTTATTTATGGCAACCGGGTTAAAATGGCAAAACCCATCCTCACTGATACATTCTCATTAACGTATCTTCGATGGCGCATCAAGATTCAGCGATTTTACGCGATTCATTGGCGCGATACACGGCGAATAGTCTTCTACGACGTGTTCTTGTGCGGTTATATTTTAAGAGGAACATAAAATAGTAAGCCGCAATGAGATTCCGAAGCGAGTTCTCGTTATTGCCAGGCATTTCCACGTTCTCGAAATTGATTGAGCAATCGCGCCGCGGAACATCTGGCTTTCACGAGCGAAAGAATCTGGAAACAATGGAAGAGTGAGAAGGAGAAATTAGGACTACATTTATAGGGGTAAAAATTCACCTTTGTTAATGGGAAATAAAATCACACGGGGAGCTTCTAATTATTTGTTTATCCAGAGTAATTGGACACCCGGATCTAAAACCACACGGATCATCTTTAATAACTGGGTCACGACAAAAATAATGTAGCGCACCTCCCTTTGTATTTTATAACTAGGTGTATCCTTTATTTTCAAACGCGCAGCAGTCGGTGGAAAGAGGTCGTCTAACCCACGACACAAATTCGCAACTGAAAGCATCCACGGCATGCGAGTTCGCCAGGCGCGTGGTATTCAAGTGCCAATCATTTCCAAACTTTCGCGCAAGAAGTATTCATGGTGCGCGCAACAATGCCGAGCAATCTTTCAGAGGGAGAACGGAATACATACCGCGTTCGCGCGCGTCCGAGTTTCCGCCCGATTCCACGAGCGCCTTCCTAAATACGGAAGTGAAAAGTTCGGGATCTTTATCCCCTTTCAATTTTCGCGGAAAACGCCGATCGTTGAGTCGCTCGCTTGGCCGAATGCTGTAAATGTTTCGCCGAAACTTGCCGAATTTCAATCACGCAATTTCTCGCGTTATCCGTGGGGGAATTGAGCCGGATGAAGCATTGCTGCCGCCGCGTATATATAATGGGAGAAACGGCGAAACCGCAATATTTCCCGCGCACGGAGAATCGTCACGCCGCGCGCGAGGAAATACAAAAACGACCGGCCGACTTGATTTTTCTATCATCGTAAATCACACCGGGAACGGCCGGCACATGTTATAATTTATCGCGCCGATCGGAAAAAATGCCGCTACACCGGCCGTCGAGTTTAAGTGACAATCGAAATATCGAGCACGTTATTTGGGAAAGGCACACGGCGAATCGCGTCTGATGAAAGCCGGAAAACGTCCGTTATTCATCTCAAGGAGTAGAGAAATTTCGCGCCCCATTTTTCAGACTTGACATTTTTGGCCAATCTCGTACTTCTGTAATATTTGACGTTCTTCCGGCGAAATATTCAGTTATTGTTTAAAGTGGGACGCGCTCTCTTCGAAACGACGGATATCTCATTCGTTTTAGGAGGTATATCTGCGCGCAAGAAACTGTCTGTGAACTTCTTCAACGATACCGGCAGTATTTTGCCTCGTATTATTTACGTTTTAAGGGAATATTCTCCTTTGAAATCTCTTTCGTTCGATAGGTGATTTTTATATATAATATTTGTAGACAACTTTAGAATTATCTTCCAGTTTCATCGAAAGAAATTTCTAAAAATCACCTACCAAAAATGACGTTTCAAATAAGAAACCCCCGTTTAAAAATTGAAGCGTTTCTTTCCTCGACTTTAATCAATTGAAAAAATCATTCAATCACGAAAACTATGAGATTTCGATCTAAAGGAAGCAATGCTTAAAAACTCGATAAGAAGAAACGACACAGTTTTCATCGTGAAATAACACTCGCCTCTGATTTATCGCATCGTCCTTCTCCACTGATAAATCAGGATCTCTGTTTCAAATAATCATACTTCACCTTGCAATATCGCAATGCCGATACCATGAGTACTTACACGTGTCTCAATGAGGGAGATAAAGGATGATGTCAGACGCAGAAGGGTGCAGAAATTCTTTGAAACCTATTCTGTAAACACGCCTCATTAAAAATAACGAGGCATGGTAGGTGTATCAAAGCGAGCGCACGCGTCATGAGGGGTGGAGAAACTGTTCGTCCCTTTCTCCGTCGTTCTTCTTCGAGACATGTTGAGTCAGTGTCTGCCAGCCATTGAAGTCGGATAACTCGCTTAAAAGTAACTAAGAAACCGGTCTATCCGGACGGGTCGAACGTGATCTAACATCATTTCGACCAAACGTGATTTATCCACGGCGAAGGAGTGAGTCTCTGGTCGGACTGGCGAGAAACAAAGCATAAAATAGACGAGGGAGATTCCGCGCAAGAGGCTCCCCGTCAAATTTTTCACAGCGTCCTGGCGAATAGCCCGGCGAAACGTCAATCCTATCAACATCGAATGAATAAAATATCCCACGGCAGTAGCACACCGCATGTCACGAAGAATGGCCGTCGCAGAGGCCTTAAGGGAGCCTTCGGAGATTCGCTCGCCGATGATGGCGATGAATTTATATTCCGACTATGGCAGCCCTGTTTGATTTGATCCACACGATGGAGTACGTCCTACCTTTCTTACCCGCGGATACGCGAGAGAATCTATCTTCAAGACGAAGACGGCTGCACGTCGCCGCGATTTATTCCACGAAATTTGCCGATTCACCGGCCACGATAGATTCTATCTATAGGAAATATTCGAATCCCTTGCAATAAGTATTATATGATATATTTTCTTTGTATGAGTAGATGTTTTCTTGAACGTATTAAAACAATTGCGATAAATATTAAATTTATAACATTGAGATTGTCAGAATTTATTTTTAGAAAATATTTGTGAACAGGAAACCTAAGATGTAAAACCGTTAGGTTTTTTTCAATGGAAAGATTACATAATTATAATAAATATTCTCTTAATTTCAGAACCAGGTAATTACGTTTGCTTGATTCTGGCAGCTTGCATTCTGTGCGCGTCACATTGCAGAATCCTGTTCCGCGTGTATTCGTTAAAATTCGCAAGACAGAGCGACGGAAACAGCCGATCGATCAATGTAAGGCCGGAACAACCTCGCACTTCGTCGAAGCAGAGACCTCGGAAAGCAAAGTCGTGTATCAAAGGCAGCTCTCTCCGTTTGCTTCATTTCAGACGAAACATATTTTCGAGAAGATTCAATTGCGTCCTGTTGCGTTGTAACAAAATTCGCGATGGTCTGTGCCCTCACCGCAGTAGTCGCCTACAAACAAATTCGCTCGATATTTACCGAGAATTAAAAGGCCGGCTTTAAAGCTCGAACAATTCGCATACGTTCGCAGAAATCGGATTTGAATGATTCGCGTTAAAGAGCGCGCTCGCCGCTGGAACACTTCCAAGGGTTGCGACCAGGTACACCGACGACGGTGACCTCGGCCGACATTGGCTTCGCCATTGCCATGAACAGTGAACTCGGAGTCTGCGAATAATTAATGCCCAGAATTATAGCATATCGGAGAGAGAGTGCGAGCAACAATAGCGGATACCCCGTATGTGCACGCCGTGGGAATTGGCGAGGTGTCAAGTGCGGAAGAAACGACCGATCGATAATCCTCGTTGTATATATGCGTGCGTTACGGCGCGCATTGCTGAGACGACACACCGGGAAATAACGACCCCTCTTATGGCGAAAGTATTTGTGCGGCACCGACCGGATATATCTGCTTAGTCATATTCCATATATAAATGCGCAAACACGAGGAATTATTCGATGGTAAATGCAACGCGGCGGCGGATAGTTTAATCGCTCACATCGTCGAGCGGAGAATAGCTAAAAGTATAGCCCGCGGTCTTTCATTCGTTTCACAGACAAGAGCCCGCCACGGGCGATTTATATTAAACGGAGTGCTTTTTCAAGTCTCGATACTCTCACACAGACACAGATCGCAGACGTAAAGATTACACTGCGCGAGATTATTTTCTCTTTGTGGCCCCTTCCGAATTTTGTGTGCGACGGGCGAATTTCCCCTGAAGGAAAAGTGTGACGAACTTTTAATAATTGAACACACGGCAGGAGACCAAGCTGCTGCATAAATGAAATGAGTAATATAACGTTGAATCATGGCTACAAAAGTATTAACATGGCGAGAACAATCTATTAAAGTGAGCTTTAAGGATGCATTGCCTGGTCAATTTTCAAGAAACTCCTGCGACAAAATCGACTCTTATTGGACGACCGAGTAACTCCAGCTCTCGAGAATGCGATTATTTGAAGATTAGCGACGTGATGATGCGATGAGTTTACGCTCGGAAAGATTCACTGTGAAATTCTTCGAACGATCCGCACATATCTAAAGCGGAAGCTACGTTTAAATTAAACATCAAAGATACCCGTTTCACATGCAACCTGAAACACGATATCTTCCGTACTTTCGCAGTTCATCGTAAAAGTCAGCCGTAGTGCCATTGCAGATTTCACCCGAAAAAAAAGAAGAAAAAACGAGTTTTCGGACTTACATCCTGCCGCTTTCCAAAAGCACGGATATCGCGCGCGCGAGTACAGCAACGGGAGAGTAAAAATAATTGCAATTTATGCTAGCGGGAGGGCGAAACTTTGTTTACAGCTCGCGTCTGCAAAACAGCCCGTGCTTGCGCGCTCTCGGGAGTACGTCGGGGTAAATTGGGGACGCGCTTAATTCCGCGACACATAAAAAGCGTCCGTTAAACTGCGCACCCCTCCCGAAACAATGGCGCAATGGCTAATAATAATAATAAGGAAGCCGACCGATGGGGGTGGTCGTACGCGCGATAAATCGCCGAATGTTTATAGGGCCGTCAAAGTCGCGCCTCGCCTCCGACGTTCTCCGACGTTGCTTCGCTGCCTACGTGTGTATGCGTGCGTGTGTACGCCGTTTGCAATGTCGGGTAATAATTCAGAGACACCATTATTGGCGCGCTACCATAAATTCGAATTACCCCCGCACTGTGCATATTAATAATTCCGTGCGTAAGGCGCGCCGAGCCTCCTCGTCGATGGCGTTCTTTACTTTCGAAACTAAATGTCATCTCCCTCCGCTGACCTGACGAGATCCTGGCGAGTAATCCGCCGAAAGGTTTCACGCGTGGGAATTTTATTAAATCTTACGAAAAAACCGAATTAAGAAAGCACTGATTTTGCCGCAATCGCGTGAACGATATCGCGCGTGGGAGCGATTTGGTTTCGTTTATCTTCGCGACGGCACGTTCACGTTTGGATTATCCGGCAGCCGTTCTTTTGAAATTTTAAAGAAGCACGAGTTTTGACGCGGTTATATCGCGTTATATTGTTAGAAATTTTGATTTATGACGCCGTGGGAATGGCGTCGGTACAAAGAATTATAGAATTTACTCCCGCAATAACTATGCAATAAGGGCATTCTGATCCGCTTTACAGCCTTTGAATAAAAGGAACTGTATATAAATGTTTCTGTATATAAGTCAAATGTCGTTGATTACTTGAGCGTTTTAAATCTGGAAATATGACTACGTTAAGTGTCGTGAGCATAGCAAATTCGAAACATGTCAAATAATAAAAACTTATTTTATAACGATATTTTCGGTTCCACGAATTCTTCATAATTCAAGTTTTCCGTTTCGCAAAATTTTTGCAATACATGGCATTTGTATCACGACCAATGTATAAATTCTCTCGCCAAATTGTCACGTTTCTGTTTCCAAAACTGTTACACCGTACGGTAAAAAGTGACATATTTGTTTTTACGCCAACTATCTGTTTTTAAAACGGGAAATGTTTGTCTTGTATTCTTTCAGCGTGACATATTCGCAAATCTGTCGACGTAGACTTGAGCCGTCGACTGTCGCGCGTAAAAAATCGTAATTGCTGCAGTGAGCAACTTCGCGCACGCTCTCGTAAGAAAAATAGGGTACATCGAGTTTGTTATATTTATTCTATGACATTTTATTTTTTTTACATCCTTATCGGAAACTTCCAAAATACATTCGACTATTTGTCGATCTGTTAATCTCCTAAATTGCGAAGCAGACGATACAATAAGATATTCTGTGATACTGTAACGAGATGCAAAAGTGGAACTTCTCGTAAACGAGAAAATTAAATGAATAGAGGTGTACTTGTCAAAATATGCAGTCGGGGACACAGAGTGGAGAGCACATGTAATATTCCATTGTAGGAAGTAGCTTACGTTACGACCACTAAGGGAAACGAAACAGCGTGTGGGAGAAAGTCGCGATAACGAAGTTTTTGACACTAGAGCCGCATCAAAAATTTAAATCATGTTTATAGACTATCCAATATTTGTAATGAGATCAGGATGTTGTCCCAACATTGCTTTAGGTGCGCTCAAAAGATATTAAATCCTTAAAAAAAAAAAAAAAAACTAACAACACCCTAAAATAAATACGATGATATGCGAAATTAAATGTCATACATTTTTTAAATAAATATTAAGACTTAAAAAATAAAAGAAAGTAAGATTTATGCATAATCAAAACGATAATTATGCGAACCGAAAAAAAAAAGAATACGGCTCCTTCACACAGTAAAAAGTTTTGCGTGTTAAATTTAACACATTTCACATTTCCCAAACAGTTCGCGCAAGTTTTCGTGTTAATTCAACGTGTAAAGTGAACATATTAAGAAAATAACAATATTATAACGTCTATAATATATGTTAATCGACATTGAAATGTAATGTGTATTATTTTAATACTTACAAATATTATTTTAACACTTACACATGTTGAATATCGACACAACATAAAATGTTGAGATAACATAGCAAGCACGATATATTAAATGAACATAGGGATATTAGAAATTTAACACAAAAATTTTAACAAGGACCGATTGCAACACAAGCACAAAATGTTTTTCATCATAAGAGAGAAGTAACTTTCTGCAATTCCAAGTACATAAATTCTAAGTTGATCCCGTATTCGGAGCTATCGCTAGGCCAGCGCAGTATCATTAGTATCATTATCGTTACGGAACAACAACAACAAACTCATAGTGATCTATCGTTGGAAAACAGGTGTAATGGTTTACGTGCTGCAAATGCGCTGGCACTGCATCTTGCCCGAACTGTGCTTCGACCGTTAGTCCAACTACATTTGCACCAGCCATAAATTAATAGACTCAAGACAGCACGCAACAGATACGTATACAAGTGAGACGTACTTAAATGAAATACGTGTTTAGCGTAGATATCGCAATTAATATGTAAGAGATATTAAGCGGAACCGGTACAAATTCCCACCGTATTCTCAAGTATCACGCTCGCCGCGAGGCGAGGATATTTTCCCTGGTTCATTTCTAACTGCGCGAGAATGCCGGCTCATAGAATTCTTATCGAGGTGAAAGAGAGGAAGGCGCGAACAAAGGAGCAGGTTGTATAAACTGCAGGTGCAACGGTCGCCGCAACAAGTCCAAAGAAAAGTCGATGGTTCGAGTGCCTGTATCGCACACGACGGTGACGATAGTAACGGAAAAAGATGAAGTAAGGGGGTGCAACTCTCCGCGGCACGTGACTGGGACGTCGACGACGATGAGGTTAGATTTATAGTTCCCTCAGGCGTCTCTCTTTCCCTCCCCCGTAAACCGCAAAGCTCGGAGTTTATGCGACGCCGACGTCGGATTGACGTGCCTCTACGTCTGCATATATCGATTATCCCAATACTAGACATCGCGCCGAAGATTCGTACGATATTTGCTCGGAAAGAAGTTCGTCCGCAGGGATACCAGCGATATTAGGGAGGAATCGTCCGGAGGTGATCAAGATTACCGGTGGTTCTCTAGTATTCGAAATTCTTTTCGTTATTTCCTTCCGACATATCATATCGGTTTGTTGAATAATCAACGGGCTAAAAGATAGCCAGAAGATAGAAAGATATAAGCAGATATTCCGCGTTGCGAGGAAAAATATTTCACATATTTAAGCTGCTTACATTATTAAAGAGCTAATCTCTCTGAATCCCCTATGTTTCCAGCGAGAAGGTAATAATAGATTTCCCCTGTACGGGGATAGGAAAGCGGAAAAAAATTGGGAAATTCTTTAAAGGCAATATTTAATATCGCAGCTCGACATTTCATTCATGTAGAATGAATGCTTGTCAACGGCTTTAAATTCATCCCCATTCTATCAAATCCGTTAATGAAACCTCGAGGTATCGCTTATTAGCATTTCAATACGCGAGATATCCGCCTCGTGTGGAGGAAAAGCGGGGATGGATATTAGCTTCGGGACTCCGAACTATTAATTTTTGGGGATTCCCGGCGGAAATTAACCGAGCAAAGAGGCAAAAACAATGCATCTCTCCCGTGCGCATCTATTCTACATAATACACAACAATTATAACTCGATCGATATTTAACTTCGAAATTGGAAATATATTTCTGATAGGGATTACTTTACAAAGCGGTTCGGCGTGGCTTAAATTTTCATTAGTTCCCGTGTAAATCCGCCCTGACGTCTTATCGCGAATCAAAAATATTCACCCCACATAGTTTTCCAGTTTGGCGGGTATCAATCGGCACATTGTGTCTGCGGACGTTCCAATATCCCCCATAGATCTTCTAGGGCTAACGAGGTCGGGCCGTCCTCGCTCGCCTGCCGATATCGAATTCCATGTCCTGCGTATCTCATTTGGTAAGAATGATGAACGCGGGCAGAAGCGAGTTAGAGAACTTGCGTCACTTCAACGCGGCGAATCGGATCATTTGAATAGAAAAAATATATAATATAAATGAGGCTGAATTTCGTTGACGTAATCTGAAACCGAAATTTTCATATTCAAAATTAAATTCAAATAATTATTTTATTTGTAATTTATCGACAAGTTTTATATGAATTACAGTTTTCTAATTAAATTGAATTTTCACCTTTAAATTGGAAAACTCCTATTTGAGATAACCGAGACGTCAATTAAATTTAGCCTCATTTATATTTATTGATACTGAAACTTCGTTGCGTCATTAATAATTTTCAAATTTTTAGACTTGTGGATAAAAAATTGTCATTAATTAACACATTAATTTTGATACTATAATATTATAGCGATATATATATATATATATATATATGATTGTGAATGCATCACGGTTACTGTGGCGCCATCTCTTAGTTCTTAAAGAAGTACTTAAAGGACATCTGAAGCGTATGATAACACGGTTCACTTCCAGAAAAAAATGTACATCTTTTAAGCCTTGCAATTTATAAAACACAAAGTCGAATTAATGGTCTTAATCTATTTTACAGATTTTTTTTCGCTTATATTTTCATGAAAATGTTTCTTTGCGTTTACTATATGTTTTGAAAAAAAAATCTTCTATTTTATCGCGGAACGTAAAATTTTCGGAAAAAAATCCACGAATACTCGTTCTCATAGCAAGCCAGATATACTTTTTCCCGTTTCAGTCAATCCTATATCAGGTGCAAAATTGAACTATCAAATGTACCATTCTCGTGTTACACGTTTCCTCGTTGATTTTTATTTTATTACAGCAGGCCGTAACTTCGCCGCGGAACCGAGTCGGATGTAAATTTCGATCGACACTCTGTATTAATTAATCGCGCGCGGGATCGACGTTACCGGATCGCGCGCGATGTTTCTGATTTATAACCTCTTTGTTGCGTGCATTCCGCGCGTCCGCGTGACCGAGCGCGGATGTCGCGCAAATAACGGCCGTTAGAATTTATTCGGTCGGGATGCAACCCGGTGTCAGATTGTACGAGCGATGCTGCGAAAATCGATCATATCTCACGATCGACGTGAGAATTTAAATCTGTGCATCACGCGTTGCCGATGTCGAGGCCGGGAAATCCAGAGGAGTAATAGTAATGTGTAGATAATCATTCACCGCATCAGTGGCAAAATTGAGCGCGAGAATGCTTTGGGACAGTCGAAATTATGTCGTGCCTTCAAAAAATAATCCGTAATATTTCCCTTTGAGACGACATTTTAGTTTGAAACGTTATTTCGTAGGTGGTCTTTAGAAATATTAATGCAAAATTTCAGAATTGTATATTACAGCTTTTTCCAAAAGGAATTCCTAACAATCACCTACTTCAAACGAAACGTTCCAAGTGAGAATACTTCCTTAAAAAAAAATTCGACGCGCGTTTTTAAATCTCACCTACTCTTGCACCTCGAAATTTTAATGCAAATTCGCGTCTCTCGTTAATGCACACGCAACATCTGCTATACTTTGCTCGATTTTTTTGTTGAGCAATTTCCCAAACGTTCTTATGTTAAATGTCCACGAAGATACCATTGCAGAATATCTCCCCACTTTCATATTTATCGAAGCAAACAACGTATCAACAAACGATCGCCAAAAACTGAGATTTGTTCATTTATTTTGTGAAGGAAAAAGCGTCCTCTGGAAAATCGACGATTATTATTTTCGATTGTTCTTGTCGGCTGTATCGTGGCAATTTAGACTGGCACGTGTTACTCATGCGACATGATTATGCAAATAAGTTACAACGACCCTCACAACCGTGATATTTGCGCGCAGATGTGTGCCCGGCAGACTTTAAATTGACCAAATATAAATAACAAACGAGAGGATGTATCGGGATACAGCAAATATCTAAATCGATCTCGGTTGGCGTTGCATCCACGGTAAAGCAAATACTGCTACACGAAAAACGAATGAAAAAGCTGTGTTATTTTTAAGGAAACGCGAGAAATCCAATTTTATTTTGTTCTACAGATATGAAAATCTATCAGGAAACAATGACTTTCATTCTTATGTGTATATATATATCAATAATACTAACTCGGCAAATTACAATCTACCACGATACTTCCAAAAAAAAAACAAAAAAAAACAACCGCGTACGAAGTTGTCACGCACACAATTCAAAGTTGTCGTATACTCTCCGTAGCATTTCAATGTACACACACACACACACATCACATACATACATATTTTATCGTTACCGAAACTTCGGGAGAACAAGGTCGTAATTAAAGCGGAACGGAGGCGAGCCGGGGCAAGCAGATAAGCAGATGTTAAAGTTACAAAATAATGATGAGATGACGATATGTGAAGTGAAACGACGAATTGCTTACGAACCGTTGTTCTCTCGTCGACCGCTGCATTGTTCCGGACACTTTCCCGTCGTCAGACTTATCCACATATTGTCGCCAGACTTATCCACGTATTGTCAACTTATTCACTCATCACACGCGCGCGAATCGATCGGATAAAAGCGATTCTGGAAAGCGATCTACGCGCGGCGATCGCTCGCTTTACTTTAAGAAACGTTCTAATGGCGGCGTCGCGAGGCTCGACTAAAACGACGCTGTGATATGTTGCCGTTGCTAATTCGAATTTGTGGACAAACACTCAGCGCCATCCATAGGCAGGTTCCACTTAACGCTCGCGACGAGCATCATTCTATCTTTATTTAACATCCGGCGAAAAACAAAACCCGTACAGTCTACGTTTCTTACCTATACTATGTTGCAGTTTTGAGGGAAAGTACAGAAAGTGTAATTATACGATCGTTTTTAGATTAGATGCGTTTTCGAAGGAAATATATATACTCTATAGACAGTTACATGGAGAGTATGATTATTCGCGATAAACAGGAAATATCGATATTTCGCGATATTGCTCAGACAACACGAAAGCATAGGACGTCCTTAAGATGTCTCAAAGACGTTTTTTTATATATCTTATCTCCCGACATTAGACGTTATATTGTCTGGAAAGAATACGTATCGACGCAAAGCGCTGTTATCGCACATTTTTCGCACGCTCGGCAATATCTCTCTCGTGTGTGCCTTAAAGTTAGGTGCGGGACTTCGAAGGAGCAAAGTCATAATTAGAAGGGCAGAAACTGCGGGCGGAAAGTTGAGATTAATAACAGCTAAATTACTCACCGGCCGATTCTCCGCCGATTTTGCTGCCGTTCTCTCGCCGGCTGCTACATCGCTCCGAGCACTTTCTTCGTAATTAAAGCGGCGGCAACCGGAGCGAGTAGATAACCGGATGCTGAGAGTAATAATAACGAGTCGACGATGAATTACCGTTCATGAATTAATGAACAATGGAATACGCATGTGAATTACGCACCGATCGCCGCCATCCTCGATGCTCCCCTGCCGGTTATCGCACTGCATCTGCACTCATTAGCTTGTTTTTCGCTCGTTACGAAAACGAACGTCTAATCGCGATTACGCGTCTTAATCAACACGACACACCGCCGCTCATCTCGCGTTCTCCCGACGATGGTGTCGCAAGACTAAACGATGCTGTAATTCGTGTATCGGCATAAAGTTACCACCGTAATCAAATGAGTGTGGAGGAACTTTCCGAAAAGAAAGTCGTTTTATTCAAGAAAAATCTCCCGATCTTGCAGTCTTGTTTAATTACGACATTAATTTATACGTGTGAAATAATGCCATTGAAATTTGAATTGCATTTCTTAATATATAATGTTTCTATCAACAGAGGTGCTATCCGCCTCGTATTCCTACCGCTTTAATTTAAAATGTTTTCAAATATCTGGGAACTTGCTTGAAATGGTAATTATTATCAAGGAGAAAACTGACTTCCCTCGTAAAATTCCCTCGTTTCCTTTTGTTCGGGAATATAATCAAGTAAAATCAATAAATTAACTTTGCTTCTTGATAAGAGAGGTTAAATCAGATATCATGTAACATCTTCTTTGTGCTTCTTATCCACATGCACGGAAAGAAATGAGTCTTATATCAGGAACAGATATTTTCATGTATAAGCAAAAATATTATAATCTTCTTAGAAGATTTTTAGTCTTGAATTGCGTTCAAATATAAATTCAATCAAATCAAGACTAAAAGCCTCCTAAGAAGATCATGATATTCTTGCTTATACATGAAAATATCTATTCTTGATTTAAGACTAACTTCTTTTTCCGTACGAAATAAGCAAAGAGGAGATTATTGTGTCTGTAAAACGCGACGATGTCCCGATGAGCGCATATCAGCACGAATTATCGTGCTAATGCCAACTAACGCGCGGGAATATACATTGTGACTGCAAATACACGTCATTTACCTTAATGAAATACGCGCGCCGTCGGCGGATTCTGATCGAACGGCGATGATTTGGCGCGTTAATGAGGTCTCCAAATCGCCCGCGATCTTTTAATCTCCTAATAACGCTGGTGATGCACATACGTGGTTAATCTTTTAATGCCTCGCTTTAATCAACCGGCTGCAAATGTAAGCGCCCAAGTAGAATTCAAACGGCGTCATCCGCTTCCTCACGATACGAACCACGCACGGGGAATCTATCGTTTCGCGCGAGTCCGAACAATTTCCACAAATATCTGTACGTTTATCTTTTACGTTACTTTTCTCGTGCAGCTATCTTGTAAACGAAGCGATATTGTACTTGCAATTGTCCAGCAATTACATAATAGGAAGATCTTTTATAACTTTATTATACATACGATGTAACAGGATATTACGCAAAAGAGTCGATATAATATTGCAAAAAAAATTAAAAAAAACATGACATATAATTAGCGGAACACGAGTTAAATTTATCCACTCTAACCGCACCCAGTGCATTAACATTCGATATCTCCGCGTCGATTGTCAAATATTGTAGAATAATCGTGGCGATCAGTTGCAACGCTCGTTGAGTAAATACGATAATAATACGAGAGACGTCACTTTTTTTGGTACTTTATACATATTGACGCGGTCAAAGGTGGCGCGAGATCGAATGTCAATCGATTCTTAATTTAAACGTTTCCCTCACTCGGGTTGTAAAGGAGGTACAGACGTAACGTCTTACCACCTCGTTCCAGCCGGCTTCCATTATCCTCCTACGTGCATTCCTGTCAAGCGTCGCGCCGTTCACGCTATGATGGATCAACGGATAGTAGTCGTCTACGTCGCTACTCTCGCTACTGACATTCCCGTCGGTGATTTTCTTCTCCGTTAGCCGCACCGTATACTGATGCGCATAATGTCTCACCGCCATCCTTCTCGTGGAAGCTCTCACTTTCGATAACATTCAACGGGCGTTTGACCGATATTCCGCAGCCTCGCGTACACTCGCATCACGAGAAACGTCGTTGTTCACACGATGAGCGTTAACGCCGCGATGAAACAGTATCACCGGTCATGTAAACTATCATACTATCACCGATGATGCAAACGACGTGAATAAAGCCAGCACAATTTCGCGTAATTAATAGACAAATAATGTATTATTTGGTTGAAAGTTATTTCGTTTAAATCACGTTCAAATAGTGTTTTGTTTGTTTGTTTGTTTTTTTCTACCAAACGTGATTTAATCTGATGAAATAAAATATTTGTGATATAAAATTGTGATATAAAATATTTGTGATAAAAAAAAATTATGTTGTTTGAGTCAAATAAATCCAAATTAAATAAGTAAGGATATTGAAGTCAAAGAAATCTTTCTTTCTTATCAGGTGTGGCTGTAGAGAAAAAGAGAGAGAGAGAGAGAGAGAGTTTGACTTAGACGTTCAACAAAGACGAATTCATCACAAGGCGTCTACTACTTTGACGCAAGCCTGTCATCTTTTGCGCAATTATCTCGCGTATCGTGTACGGCAAGAACAGAATAATTTGTCGAATGAAACAGAAATAGAGTCAACGTCGCCGGAAATTTGACGTAATCCCAGACACGCGGACGCATTCATTATGTTTCAATTGCACTCGAGAAATCCGGATGTACATTTTACAACAGATAACGCAAGTTCCTGGCTAAGCAACTATCTGTAACTTATGGTGATTATGTTCCATTTTCGCTCCGTAACGTTATAATCTACAAAACTGATCGTTAGAGTTCTAGGATTTCATAGTCGCGCAACTTTTACGCTAACTCACAAACGAACGCGAAAAGCACACGCGCGTGTTTTTCTCGAAAGTTTGCCGAATATTATAATCTGACGTATACGTAATTTAGTGTAGAAAAAAGTATTACATTACGTACAGTTGCCAGTAAAAAAAAAAAATAGCAGTTACAGTATTAATTAATTTATCCTGGCGAATCGGTCGATTAGTCGATCACATGATCTTGAGTGTAAATAAACCTAAGCAAGTAAATCCAGCGATGATACTCTAATTGCAACGTCGCATAATTATCTTTAAGGCTACATTTATAGAAACCAGTTTGGAATAATTTATACAACGCGATGAATAATTGCAAAAGTACGAAGACAGCGACGGAATAAATATCGACTGAAGCTGCATAAAGTATTTGTGTTCCACACTGTGTGATAATAAATTTACATGAAATTTAAATAACGCCTTCCAATTTTCGTTCAGATTTCGCGATCTCGAGCAGACTGTTTTATCTATTATTACACATCCTACGTAAACACGTTATATCCTCGCCTGTAAGCTGGATTAGCTTCTATTGAAACTAGGACAAAGACAAAGCAGAATATCATACCAGCATACTGAATGACGCATGTGTGTAGGTACATTAACGTCTTGATGGATTTTGCCGGATGTTAATCAGTCGCTCCGCGAATCGATCCTCCACGTCCGCGAACACGCATCGAAGTCACCAATTTCGCATTATATTATAGTTGCACAAAATATAGTCCTTATGTACATACCGTCATCTTACCCTTTCTCTCTCTGTGCAAATTTACAAAACGCGCTGTAATTAACGGATCGTGACGAATCGCAGCGTCTGCTGAACCATACCCAACATTCAGACGTACAGTTGTACGGACATCTCAACGTATTACGTGGCAACTAAGGCGATTTAGTGAAAGTACGAATAATCTGCATCATGGTCAACGGAGTAGCGTTCACAGTCTTCGAAATGAAAAAAAAAGAGAGGCTGTGTAGGTGAATTAATCGAAAAACAACACGTATGACAGTCAAACGGGAGGGAACGGGCCGATAAAACGTTGAAACGTCGGATTCTTAAATAGCGCAACGAAACTCGTAGGTCACGCGGGCCTGCGTAATAATTCGATAATGTTTATACTACGATATTGTATTACGGACAAACGTCGCTAACACGGACTAACCGTTACAACATACTGCCACGTTACCTCAATCGCGGACAATAGTACTTTTGCGAGGTAACACGCGACTACGCGACCGTTGCGGTAATTATACAAATTGCCAGTGGTTTCGTAACATCGGTTTCATGACCGATTCGTGAATTCGCGCGGCAGACACAGGATGTGCTAGCAGGAGCGTAAATTCAACGAAAGAGAATCCTCGACGACAAAATTAAACGTTCGTTACGAATTTATCGCTTATTTATACGGAGGCTTCTCGCGATTCACATTATTGTGAGCGAATATTCCGTTTTCATTACATGCCAGATACGCGTAAAATCTCGGCTCGCTTCGTTTCCGTTCGCGATTCCGTTAATCCACATATGCGGCTCTCGCATTTTTATGACAGATGGAACACGAGATACCGAGAACGGCGGCCCGCGAATAGAGATATCGGAACGTTTATTCGTCCGAAAAAGCCCGCACGTTCCTCATTCAACAAGTATAGTTCGATGTAGATTCCCGGTGCTATGAATATTCCTTCGTGCGTGGCGGAATTAGTTGACAGTCGACCGTTTCACCTGTTCGCGAGACCTGAGACGAATCGCCCTCGTTTTTCCGACTATTTATATCTCTATTCTGCCTAGCTTACATTTGAAAAGTATTTGCATCGCTCAAGTTAAGACTCGAAAGAAAGAATGAGACTCTTCTCTCACGCTCTAATAACTCTGCAACAACCTAACGGAACTGAAGAAAGTTCTCTATTTTCGACCTAAAATAAAAAAAAAACAATAATAGAAGAAAGAGGAGAATTCGATTGTTTTCTACTTTATCCTTCGCGTCGAGAATTCGCGTGAAGATCGAGTTCCTTTTAATTTCACTCTTCCCTCAAGCAACAAGCAACTTATTCAAGCTACGAGTAACCCGGCAAATCCGCATTTCTCTCTCTCTCTCTCTGTCTCGACAAATAACGTTAAACTTATAACGAAGAAAACCACATAAGCGCGACTCACGGTAACTCTAGAACGGGAACGATGGAGTTTCTTCGGCCGGCGTTAATTCTTCCCGGAACGAACACCGGGAAATATTACTACCGTCGTTTCACAAGAGGCCGGCTTACGGTACGACGATCTCGGTGATTTGCGCGACGATTGCACGAGCTCGCAGCTTCACGCGTTTTCACCCATAGATTTTCCCATCGCGCCTCAGACCGCGGAACTTTTGAAGCGACACGCGGCGCCGCCGTTTTCCAACTGGCAATAGCCAAGGAGAAAGGATACGCTGAAACGCCTGTGCATACGGCCATGACACGCTGTTTGACATCGGCTTATCAGCATTACAGTTGCTCAGTTGAACCAGTGCCAAGCGAGCACGTAATGTAATTTGCATAAGATTTGCGACCAATTCTTCTCGCCAACCACATTTCTGTCCGTAAAAATATCAACGAATTAAGACAAATCGAGAGAGAGAGAGAGAGAGAGAAAGAAAAAGAGAACAATTTAGGAATTAGCAAAACCATATGTCCTTTATATACGAGGTACTTACATACTATGAATATGAAATTCTGCTTTTGCTTATGCATCTCGCTCCTCGTAACTATCCCTGATGTGAAGAAGGATCGAAGCATATTTGTCGGCGTTATAATTTGTACAACTGGATCAGGCGATAATAATTGAATCGGCTGGAAATGATATATAAAAAAACACATTATAGAAAACAATAGGTTAGGATTTTTAATTTTATTTTAATGAACACTACGTTAATTACATACGTAATTAAGAGCTGATTTGCAGGATTCTACTTAAAGAGCCAAGCACTCTGTATAGTGGAAAATAAAATGTTGAACCTAATTAAATCTATTCAAACCTATTTCCCCTTCAAAACTTCCTTCTTATTTACGTGCTTCTTTCCAAGAATCACCTCCAATTGATACTTACGTTCTAAGTCACAAAAGAACTTCACAGATTTTTCGAAAAATTACCTTCCAACACAATAATAAGACTGCGTTCGGAGAACACGTTATCAGTACTAACGCGACGTCTTATCTTCGTTCCTCATTAAATACAAAACAAGGATGACCCATTAGCGCGGACCAGCGTTAATAGTGCACTCCTCAGAACAACGTAAGTGCGTTTAAAGCATTATGTTTAAAACTCTGTCGCGCACGATCGGTAATCCTCTCGAAGAAACCTGATTTTCCAGCCATCTATCAAGTATCGCGCGAAATTACGTACCATATTGAAGAGATAAAGTCACTTTCTATCGAAACATTGTCGGTAATTGAATTGCTGCATTTGTTACGTAATGATTTTACAGATGGCAACACGCGTACGATTTTACGCGGTATGCTCGAGCAAGTGCTCTGCTAGCAACGTCGCATTTCGCGCACACTCGTTACAGTAGGTTTAGAACTAACCTCAGATAATTGTTTATTGTGATTTTAATCAACGTGTGAAATACCTTATACTTTGAATATCTATTAAGTTATATCTATAAACATATAAATAAATTCATTATTGTCTGTATTATTCATAAGAAATATGTGAAGAATATATATATAATAATAGGAAAAGATGGCTAGACATCTGGCACGGTGTGTACTTGTGTCGCATTTGTTGAAGACTTCACTACAAAAGCCGCCGCATTTAGAAAGACGCTCGTTCCTCGGCGTATTTGTATGCCAAAAGCGGCTGACGCACAAAGACGTTGAAATATTGGATCACACTTGCGAGATAGCAAATTACAATGATTATCGAATGAATTATAAGCCTATTGTACAAGTCATGGTGCAGACTCTTAAAGAGATACTAAATATATCGACGTATGAGACAAATAAGATCTTAGCAGCCCATCCTCAGCTTAAGAAGAGATCCAGAGCGAATGTTCTGAACAATTATTACAATCTATTGGAGGCTGGAATACAGAAGAATACTATTGTAAAATATATCTGGTTGTTGGCTCACGATGACATTAAACTCAAAGAGAAGCTCGACCGTATTAGCACTCTTAAAATGAACAATGAAGATCTTATACCGTGGCTACGTTTTACTCAGGAGGAATTAGTAAATAATATAAATTATGTCAAAACCGACCCAACGCCATATATGTTCAATAAAATTGAATATCTTGCTCATAGGTTGGAGGTAAGAATATATATGTAATATAATGCATTTTTTATATATTTCTCATATATATATATATACACATATTATACACATATATACGTATATATATATATATATACACATTTTTTTCACATTATTCTTTGTTTCTATGAACCCTATATTAAAAAAGGACCATTTAAGGAATAAAAAGTAAAATTTTTATTTGTCAGAAAACAATGATATTTAAAATATGGGAAATTGCAAAAAGTTTGTGGCATAGATACCGATATATGATTACATGCCATATGGATCATATGAATATATATCGTAAAATTATATTCTTTTACAGTGCAGCATAGAAGAATTGTGTAAATTAACAGTGCGATGTTCATTTTTATTGAAAATTCCTGTTTCCTACATAGACAACAAATTAAATATATTACATGGTAAGAAAAGTGTCATGCTACACAGCACAAAGTATCTGTGAAAAAATTAATTTAGATTAAATTTTCCCTCATTTTTTTTTTAGAATATGAAGTGAGCAACAAAAATATTTTGAAGGATTTGTGGATACTCCGATATAGCGAACATCACATACGTTACAGGTGCGACTTATATCAAGATACAGGAAATGAAATTAAAACGTGGGCTATAAGATGTCCACTTAGAGTTATAACAAGGTAAGCTATAAAAGTTGAATATGAATAGTATGTTTGTACTTTCTGCCCCCCACCCTCTATTTATCTGTCTTATGATACTTTTTCATTCTTTAATTCATATTTGATCCGAAAAAGATAGTATTTGGAATACAGGATGTGTCAGAAGATAAGAGATCAAATAAGAGATCCAAGAAAAGCTTGAATAAAATACATAAATGTATATATATAAGTTTTTTTTTTATTTGCTATGTGGTTTAGTAAGTATAGCGCTTTATATAGGTGTACAGAAAATATTGAAATCTTTTAATTGATCTTACCTTTTAATACACCCTGTATAAAAACTGAAAAAGAAGCGATTTTTTATATAAATATATACTTATAAACATTCAAATCACATTATTTTACAAATCCCTGATTATTTCAGTCGATATAAATGGGATAGAATAATGTGCTCGCCAAGTTATATTTAGTCGTTCAAATATCTGACATTTTCAAAATTAGTTTTTTTTTTTAAATACGAAGCTTTGTGCAAAACTTGTTTTATTTCTTAACTTTTATGTATTTTTACATGAAGAATTTTCCTTTCTCGGTTGTATGACAAATTATTACGCCCCACTCTATACATAGAATAAAGATTAATCTACTTATATACATTTGTTTACAGAGCTATTCAGAAAAATTATGCGAAACGCGATATACTGCAAAACTATAATAACCTTAATGAGTATTTATTAACTAAATTAAATGTTAAAGAAGAGGACCTGAACATTTTGACCTTAAAATGGCCAAGTATTTTACGAGTAAACCCCAAAAAATTAGATAAGGTAATTACCATGCTACATGACAATGGTATTACCAGCAATGAAATAATACGAACAGGAGGACCGATCTTTTTCTTCAATATAGAAACTATTCAGAAGCGAATTAACACTTTGCAGACAAAAAATATGCCTATAAAAATCCCTACTTTAAAAATGTCTGTGAAGTCGTTTGAACGGTACGTAGCAGTTAGTAAAAATTTTAGGAATGATGGTAGAATGAAGTTTAGGACATAATCGAAATATTTTTCGTGTTTTAATCCTATATTTTTCTATTGCGCAGATATATAGGAAAAAATGAAATATCTAAGAAGAAAAGTCGACTGTTACAATCTCATCGAAACATCAAGGGATATTTGATGCATAAATTAAATGCTGACGAAGACGATATTGAAGAGTTCCTTGATAAATGGCCACTTACTATAAAAGTGGACATACTTAAGATAGAAAAATTCATCAATATGTTGCATGAGTATGGTTTTACGAATTACGAAATATTGACACACGGGCGGATTTTCCATTTTAAGATAAACACAATACGCGATCGAATAGAAACGTTAAAAGAAGCTAATATAATACCAAAGATTACTATATTAATGTTCAGTAACAAGTGCTTCAATGATTTTGTGCTATCACACACAACGGAAAAATAATACGTATAAAATATTGTATTTTAATAAATTTATCTTCTGAAACTCGCCAAGTCTTACATATATACATACAAATTTTAATACACATACAAAAGGATATCAAAAATCGGTTAATTTCAATTTAGTATATAAACGAAATAATTCTCCACTTCTACAGCATCACATTATTCGAATTCGAATCGAAATTCTACTATATCGGAATATATTTTTTAATCATCATTTTTTTTCGTATAAACATATATGATCATATATGTGACCACATATATGGGCAAAACTCATATATGATTTTATATAATTATATATAATCATACATAATCGTACATAATCATTTTTCCCCGGGTCCTTATGTCAAATTCACATTCTGTCGAAGTATTATTTCTTATATCTTTCACCTTATTAAATTGATGAGTCTATTAAAACAGATCGTATAAAGTGACATATCTCAGAAACCATATGCGACTCTCACGTGATTTCAGGTATAGGCAGCTTATATATATATATATATATATATATAAGTTAATATATTATTTATATGCTTTTATTATTATGTTCATAGGATTTATGTACATAATAATAAAAGCATATAAAATGTATACTCTAAATATCTATTACGCGATAACGCGTAACGATATGATCGGCCGTTTTGTGAGAACTCGCATCACGCAATATCGCGTGATTGGCAATGAACGTGTTAAGAGCACATTCTACTCACTGTAAGGTATATATATATATATATATATATATATATATATATATACCTTACAGTGCAGCATGCATAAAGCATATAAATAATATATTAACTTATTTTGAGCACAATAAAAATTAAATAAAAAAATATAAAAAAATACGAAATTCCAATTTTCAGTTTGGCAACGAACGTAAAGTTTAATGACCTATTTCTAAAACACTCTGCATGTATAAAAGTTTCTTTCCCAAATTGCTAAATTTCGTAGCGTCTTCAAAATTATTGTCATAAAAATTACACAAGTCAACGAAGAAGTATGACTTATTCGCACGGTGTTTATACGGGATATCCGTTAACTTCTGACAAGCCACTCTTTTTATACAATTTCATCAGATGCGATATGTGATCATCGTTCAAGATTGCGTGATTTTCATTTCTCAGTTGAGTTTTCAAGGAGAATCCTACAAGATCATTGTGATTAATTAGCTTCGTCCTGGTTACGATGTCGTCCAACCATATCGTATTTCCGAGATGAAGGCGAACCTGCGGACAATTGATGTGTTTTCTTTTTCTAATTTATATCGTAATTTAAGTAAGCAAATGTTAACTCACTTTTCCGGTAATGTAAGTACTACTGTCTACTTTTTCCGAGATCCATTTGTAAACTGCGTCAGTAGCGTAGTGATTCCAAGTATATTCGTTATCATATGGTGCTATACCGGCTAGGAATATTTCTACAATGTGTGTCGGAAGATTGAGCAATTCTTCCGGAATGTGAATTAATTTATATATCTGAAAGAAACAAATGCAAATTTATATAAGAAAAAGTGAAGCGGTAAAACAAACATGTTTTAATTCACATTCACTTATTTAACATTGGACTTGAGTTATTTTCTTAATTCATTATAATTTCAAGAGAATCTTTGTTTTTACTCGGTTAGCGCTTAGAACTTCAATGTGAATTTTTCAATATATGAAAAACTTACATTGACGTATTCGTGTATAAGGCCAGTGTCAATACATCTCACATCAACAAACTTGACTTCTTCCGAGGTACCTCTATCATATCTGATGCGTCTGATCTGTACTCGTTTGAATGTGTCGATAGATTCCTCCAAAACGCAGATGTCACCAACGTTTGTCGAGGTGCACAGTTTCCTGCAATACGAGACACAGATGAAAAATAAATGATAACACACCACAAAAAGGTGGTACGATTGCATATTACATATTATGGAATATTATTCGGTGTATAGAAGGTATCATATATAAATACTGTTTTCTTTATCACGCTGTATATATATGTATATACCTGTTCTCGACATTTCGATAATACTCTTGAATCTTCCGTGTAATCTGCATGTACTCCGCACTAGAAAACATTACTTTCTTCGAATTGTTCGAGGACGGAACATGTCCGATTAATCTCGCAGAAAAATGCGCCGTATCGTGGACATACAGTATCATTAATTTCACCGTATCGTTTCTGTCGGAACGAAATCTCATAAGACATTGGATAATCGAGCGAAATGACATTATTAAAGAGAGAAAATGACACCTACATTTGAATATCTGTCATGGGCGCATCTACATCGGGAAGTATGCAGTGTCTGAACACACAAACACTTTCGTCCGGGCACAAGCCTAACGACTTCACGTTGTCACATATGTCGTAATTCTTCTTACTCCTTTCTAATGTAATCGTAATGCGCTAAAAAATTGTCGTTTCGTTAGCAAACAAAAAGTTCGACGAAAGAATCGATGAATAATGTATCGCTAACTTACCTCAATATTTTCCACCATATCAGGCGATATTGCGACGTTCATTCGTTGCATTACTTTCATTATACTTTGAAATTGTACGTTATTATGCTCGTCGATAATTATACTAATTTTACACTTTGCGACGTCCTGAAATTAATGTAACGTCAATTCGATTAAATTGCAAGTAGATAATTGATTATTAAAGCTCATACAGAACTGTATTCCGCCTCACCTGTGCCAAATTGTCTAAAAGGACGGAGAACCTATAATTAAACTGATTTTTAAACGTCAACAACACAGAATGGTGTATGAGCCACTGAACATCGGTACAATTAAGCTGAGACAAAATTGCATCAGTACATATCAACACTGGATACAGGCCGCGTACACACGTTTCCCAGTTTTCTCGTAAAGCTGTAAAGCACACGCAAATTGATGACTGGAGTGAGAAAAGAAGAACATCTCGTTAATTAAAATATCGACAAATACAACGGCAAAATAATGTGGAACACACTTAATGTGACTATAATGTGACTATAAAATCATTCTCTTACCCAGTATATTGAACAATTTCATATTTTCATGGATCAATAAAGTCTTTTTCGTGGGAGCTAAAAACGCATTTAACTGTACGGCTTCTTCAGCGTTTACGCAGACCACCATAGTTCTCAATTTAGTGTAATCGTCCTCCAATATATCTGACATAAAGTTGAATAAAAATTCGGTATGTATATTGCAATGAATAAATATATGCAGTTATTTTACCTAATATCTTCTGATTTTTATACGTCGATCTTAAAATGTATAGTTTTGGACGGAGAGATTTGAAAACGACAGCTTCTATAAATGAGGCGATGCATATAAACGGATCATACATCACTACGGATACGAATTTCTTAATTTTAGGTGTCCATTTCGTCGCCGATAAAATGATTTGCAGTATCGGGCTGTTATCACCTTGTGGTTCGCGGTTACCAATTATGTTATGTTTTTTGAATAATTCTCCTATCTGTGTTGAGAAATATTTTAGTGTTTTAATAAATCGCTCGTAGAAAAAATTTTGAATTTCTTTCGAATTTTACTCACTGTTTGATAATACTTGTCCAAAATGATATCAGCATTGTCAAAAAGTAAATAAGAAAGTTTGTCGAATGATAAGAAATTTTTATTATCATTCAGAAATCGTGCTAAATAACGTGGCGTGGTCACTAAGATTTGACAGCCGTTATATATCAATGCCTATGGAAAAAAAAAAGGGGGGGGAATTAGTTTCCTTCACACGCATTTTTGTTGTAAAGTACCAAATTTATAAATTTAAGCAAGTGGATTTACCGCTACTGATCGATGCGTCTTGCCGTTAAACGCTGCTACAGATTTTACATTATTATAAAATTGCAGAAAACTCGTGCACAGAGAATGAACGTTGATTACTTCGAACGAAGATGAACATAAAATTAGTGCTAAAGGATGAGTCACGTTACGTGCCATCATCTGGAACATATTATTTATATCAATCATAATATCAAAATATTAATATCAAAATATTATTTATATCAATCATAAAAATTTCACATATATATATGAAATCATAAAAATTTCACATATATATATATGAAAAATATTGAAAATTCTAATTTTGGCAGCTGAAAAACGAAAGAGGCGTATGTACGAATTTTTCGATATAAATCTATGAAAGAAAAATTTCACTATATCAGCATTCTATATTAATTGTAAATATGTTGAATTTTTTTAGAGATGTTTTTTTAATTTATTTTACTAATAATGCATGTATATATATATATATATATATATATATATATATATATATATAT